>NC_087465.1:16290000-16547500 GCF_036321535.1 Camelus dromedarius | reverse complement strand
GAGGTCACATGTATCCCAGAGTAAATATGAATCATATACCTAATAATCTCATTACGTATTACCTTAATAATCAATATCTCATGAGAAAAATAAAACTTGCAACTTGTAGTCATTTTCCAATTTTCAAATTTCTAGTAAAGATATAACAAAAATATGAGATGTCCTCAATGATTACAGCAATCTATACTTGTAAAACTGTTTAACTAACTTTATTTTGATTTAACCTAAATATGTTATTTTCCTTGAATACAAGGATGAAGATTTATCTCACTTTGAAACGCTGACAACATACACTGTTCAATTAATCCTTTAATGTATTCTAAACTATAGTTCTATAAAAAAATGTTAGCATATAGTTTAGGATAAATAAACCATTTGAGATTACTGGAATATAGAAATATGCTCTTTAAAACTGGCTAGACATGTAGTTAAGTAAGCATTTTGGAACAGACTAATCTTACCAAAGTCAAGCAGTGAATAGGGAAATACATTGGAAAATTTCAAATAAAAAATATTTTAAAAGCTCCTTGGAGATTGGGGTATACTATTAGAATACAATTTTATCTTGTGATTTTCAAAGAAAAGATAACATTTCACCATGGATGCTACAGGCTTCAGCTGGTGGCTCTCTCCAACTAGCCAAAGCCAAATATGTGCCAAAGGGTCAACATTTTAATGCGGGGCCAAAGGATCAGGAATTTCCTCTGGGACTTGTTTAGCTGTGTCACACAATGTCAGATTTGGGGTCTTGTTAGTAAGCAGTATTGGAGGACGTGGTGGTGGCATAACTGATATTCCTTAAAATTTATTAATAATAACCTGCTTTATTTTTCCTTCTCTGTTATCCAACAGGCAGCTGCCATACTTGAAGGGGTTTTTGTTAGCAACCTAACAAAAGATTTGAAATGAAGCTGGTAGATTTGAGAGCTTTGAAAGCTAAGAACTTTTCAAGATCGAATCCAAGAATATAAACCAATTCACTAGCTCATTTGCAGAGGCAACTGAACACGTCCCAAATCCTCATCAAAGCACTGGAATAGGTAGTGCGTTGCACAGCGGTTCCCAATTCAGATGATGTTCTGGCACGTGCTCTTACTTCAGCCATTGCCAATTCACATTTTTGGGGGACCAGGACAGGATCAGAACGCACCCTTCTGCTGTTTTTGTGATACCATACAGCAGTAGTAAATGAAATAGCGGTGATATTTAGATGGATGAGTTGTGTGCCAGGAAGAGAAAACTACCAAACAAGGACCTAAAGCGATCCCCTGTCTTCACATGCTTGATTTCATTCCTTAATTAGAGCCATTAATCAATAGGTATGAGATATGAGGCTTTAGAAAGGCTTGGTGACACGACACCTTGCCACCTGTCAAAATTACAGCTTTCTGTTCATGCACCATCCCTCAAATAGTTATTTTCTGCAAGCCTGGCTGCATTCCACAATTCATTATTTACTGTATAGTTCTATCCCAGTGCGATGTCAGAAGATAACCCATTGATGATAAGTAATGTTTTACATTGAATGGTTAATACTTGTGTGTGTGTGTTTGTGTGTGTGTGTACATACATACACACACATTTCTTGTTTTGTACATAAAATTTTTCAAAGATATGATCATTGCTCCTGGCTGGCATATTTGCACTATATTAAAACAACATTTTGCTATTAATTAAAGGTTTTATTTTAAGAAAATCTATATTATTTTCTAAGTTAAAAGAGGAGACATTTCCAACTTAAAAAAAAAAATAAATCTAACCTTCATTATAGAAAAAGGTGGACCTGATATTCCATAACCTTATTAAAAGATGTCAAAAGATCAAAGAGGAAACTTAGGTGTACCTAAATAAGTGGAAGGCCATCTCAAATTAGAAATATTTCTGAAGAAGATAAGGATACAGTGAAAACAATCCATACATAGACATTTTTTTTTTCTGTTGGAAACACATTTTTTGAAAAACAGGTCAACGTTCAAAATCCATGCCACTTTGCCCTAAAATGCAATCTCCGTTGATATAGCTACAGAAGACTGAGTCAGACGAGCTTTCCCAGAATCCTGCTGAGAGGTACAGAAGGTCCAGCTCTGCTTTTTACTCAGAAAAGAACTGTGACCCTCAATTAATTTTTCCCAGAGAATACTGACAACCATCAGATAGCTCTCAATCACAAATGACCTTGGCATAATTTAAACCTTGAATAAAAGTGTAGAAAAAGGCTACATTTCAGTAGCCATTTCTTGTGTCACTCAATCTCCGTATTCTATTTAATATAATTGCATTCTAGTCTGTATTAGTACAATTATACCTATCCTTTGGATGTCATGACAGTGTCTCTTCTAATTGATGCTTTGCCTGAAACAAATCCCTTTCTCATATTAACTGTCTTAAAATATCCATGAATTTAGCTCACAGTTAGAAATTTGGACAATAGTTCATTTAGAACTGATCTTGTTTATAGACATTGAGCAGTAAATGATGATTGTTTCAAATAAGAAACATCACATCATCTACAAGGAAAATCATTCCTTAAATTCTCAACTTGCTGCAAGCTGTCTTCTGTAATGATGCCGATCCCTTCAGTGTTGTAAGACTATTGTCCAGATTGGCTGAAGTACAGACTTTGAATTATAACAGAAACACCACAAGCGGCAAATAAAGTAAACCCATAGAGATAAGAGTTGAAAATAAGAATTAGGAAGGAATTTGCACATACTATTGATTGACAAGTGGTCACTGATGATTTGAAAAATTGATTTACATATTCTGCTCACTAAGATTTCTTTTTAACTATACAATTATCCCTGGCACATAAAATACTATTATGTGCAGCATGGAGAAGAGTGGAAGAAACAAATCAAAGCATTATTGTTCAACTCAAGAAATTTTATCAGTGCAAAAATTATGTGGGTTACTAGTAAGTTTCCAGATAAATTTTAATTCTAAAGACCCCCTCCAATGTTGCTACTTATTATTTTCAAAGATTCTTAGGTATATAATTGAATTTTCAAAAGAGATCTGAAAGTTGACACATGAAATACATTGTACACATTAATATATGTATTATG
This sequence comes from Camelus dromedarius, assembly GCF_036321535.1. Taxonomy (NCBI): domain Eukaryota; kingdom Metazoa; phylum Chordata; class Mammalia; order Artiodactyla; family Camelidae; genus Camelus; species Camelus dromedarius. The sequence goes on along the minus strand of NC_087465.1, from coordinate 16,544,435 downwards.
TTTCTGAATTGATGGTATACAACCTAGTAATTTACACATGTAATAACAATCTTGAGATTGGTATCTATCAGCGGTCAGCAATGTGGAATGCCTGTACTAACTCTGTTATGAATTTAGTGTTTGCTATCTAACAGCATTAGAATTTGTCATCACAACTAATTGGGGCTTGTTGATTTTATATGAAGTTATAATTGTATTCATGTTTTCCTTGTTGTTTCTCTAAAACTTTGGCAAGTTTGAGACCATAATTATGATAATTAAGAAGTAAACAGTAGAGTGGAAATAAATGCAACATCCTGGATGCAGTCATCTGAATTATTCATCATTAGTTAGCATTTTCTAGGCAAACCTTGGTTTAAAACAGCATTCTGAAAATTATATTCCTTAACACGCTGATCTCAGAATATTCTACCAAAAATAAAAGAGAGATTCATATTCATAAAAATTTGGGACTCATTTTAAATGACCCTCTGTACTTTTCCCCTTGGCAATCCCCTAGTGCATTTGTATACTAAATATATTGAGCAGTATTATAGTAAAAAAAAAGTATTTATCTTTAAGTCATGATTAATCAAATCTTTTACTTCAAATGACTTTTTTAGAAAGATACTTTTCAACATTCCTTAGTTTTCCAATGGAGGACTCTTTAGGAAACACTAATTTTCAAGAACTAATTAAAAAAGATAAGAAATGGGAGTAAAGAAATTAAAGATAGTCCAGGTTTCTGGTGAAAAAAGTACAAATGAATCAGGCAGACGTCCGTGTTAATTTCAACTCTGCACTTTAATGACTGAGTACTGTGTTTTACCTTCTCTGAAGCTTAGTCTCATCTGAAGTAATAATAATCCTTAAACTATTGTTTTATCATAACAATTAGATTAGACATAATGAAGTTAAGCACTAGGAGCTCCTCTTAATTTTTTCTTACAGCAGCTCTAGATAACCACTAGTTTTTTTCAGCAATGCTGCACAAACATCTGCTGATGTATTAGATTGCATCCTCCTTTATGGGTGACCCTTGGACTGTGTGACTTGTGGAGCTACACTGGACATGCCATGACCTCTTTCCTGTCCCAATTCCCACACCATATTCCATCTCCTTATACTATGATAGGTTAAAATGATTACCTTTAAAAGCTGTTGGTAATGTTGACCTGAAATTACAGGTTTAAGCAATTTGAGATTATCTCTGTTTCAAAACATGTCCTAAGGCACTCAGACTAGAACTACACACCAAGGGGGCATCGTGTCATATGACAACAGCACCATGATTACTCATCCCACATATTTTGTAAAGTTCCAGCCATTTGTGCCTTCTGAAATTCTTGGGACATCATGTCACTGAAGTGATCTTAAGGGACATTTATACTGCATTCTGCTGTAGCTTAAACCATACTTGGCAATTAACCGATGGGCTCTGTTTTTGAAAGCAACATTTCTCAACAAAATTGCATAGAATTTTGTTTCTATTCCACATTGTAAAGAGAATAAGACATTATTTCCTGAAAGAAAAAAAAAGATACCATCTAGATTCGTTGCTGAGCTGTGGAACTAAAAAGAAAAGTGTAAGAGAGACTGGAAGGAGGTTGAAAGTATCCGAGTTAAAAACTGCATTATTTTAACTTAATGCCTTTATGTCATAACAATAATGAATATATATTTTACTTATTAATCTTGTTTATTATCTATTTATCCCCTCAAGAATTAGAGCTCAGTGAAAATAATTTTTTTGCTGTTTTTATTCACTGCTGTACCTCCAGGACTGAAAGCAATACCTCGCACATCACAGGGGTTGAATAAATACTTGTTAAATAAACTGATTCAGAAGGTTGTATGTGAGGACATGTCAAATGAGAATATCTGTAAAGAAAAGACTGCCCAAAAGGAAATCCTATGTATTTAAAAATTTCTGTGGCCACAGACAATAATATAATTATTATAAACCGTATTTTAGGAAATCAAAGTAAATATCTTTAGATTGTATGAATTCCAGGAGAATTAAGAGCTGTTCTTCAAAAACAACTTCATAGGAAAATATTTGTAAAAGCTCTCTGTCATCAGCCAACATTTCTTAGGTTATTCATAAGAGCCCTTCCTAGGCTTAAATGAATCCAAAGCTGATTGGAATTTTATAGGAAACTTTTCACAAAATATGGAAAAGTTAGCAGCAAAAAGCCACCATTAGTTATGATGAGTAACTAAAGGTGAGAGAAATAAGTAGAAAAATACCATTAGCCTCAAGAGTGAGGGAACAAGGACATAGGTTAATTTAAATAGATACAGACACAATTACCAATAACATTTATAAATGGCAGCTAAAAGAAGCTGTGATTTATTTAAATTAGAATTGATTAGGGACATGAACTGGGGGCTCAGCCTCACGTATCCCTTTTGAATTCTGTGAGCAACAGCATGTGGAAAAGTTCACATGGTTCGAGGGTCTTACCCCAGATATCAGTTCACAGACTTCTATATCCCTATGTTAAATAGGAAAGCATTATCACAGATATAAAATAATCCCCATCTGTCTGCATGCCAGTAAACCAGGTAATTTGGCAAGGAATTGTATACCTTAAACACCACGTGTAGAATTTTTCCAAAGTAGTGCAGATAATTTTATTCCCTAATGCATAGTAATATACATTATCTTAATTCTGTGTTTTTTAAATTTGTTCATTCATTCAATTAAAAATATTTTGGGCACTCAGGTAGTATGCTAGTTGCTGGGGCTAAAGAGATGAATAAAATATATTTTATCTGCCTCCAGAGACTCATAATTCAGAAATATGAATATATAACCAAAAAAACTGACATTACAATTGAATAAACACTAAAGCTTTAACAAATTGTTTTTTGTTACACATGGACTGAAGCTTGAAGCACAACAATAAAAATATGATTTCAGTTTTATGTATTTAAATCATCACTGAGAAATTCTATTTTGCAAGATCTGATTAACCCCAGTCGTCAGGTAAGATGTGCAAAATGAATGTTTTGTAACAATGAGATGCTTTTATTTTATTGTGACCACTGTTACTCTGAGAACACAGAAAATATTTTAACTCCGTTAGTACATTTAATTTAGTCTTTTCATAAATCAGTTACAGTTGAAAATCGTCAAAGTCTTTTATAGTGTTCCAAATAAAACACAAAGCTGCTCTCCCCAATTCAACAGGAAAAGGCCTGTTTCTGAGAAAGCATTTGAGTACATATTTTATTTGCACAACATACTTATTCAAGGCTCGTATGCTAGGTAAATCTACAGACCTTTTTGCTATAAAAAGTTATGCAAGAAATATATACCCCTGATATTCCCCAGGGGAAAGACTTCAAAAGCATTACTTTCAAATAAGGATAGAGTTTCCAGAGAAGTTCTTCATACCCCTGATTTCAAGCTAGACATCTGCCGGAAGAGAGAAATTTGAATTTGTTGGGAAATAAGTGAAAACAAATTCTGTACTTGATGAATATTTCTGAGTACTCAGAGGTTCCCGTCAGAAACAAAACGTCTGCAGCGGAAAAAATATCTGAAACTTACACAGCACTTTCTTCTGAAGAATTCATTGAGCAGCAAGTTGGAAAATGCAAAGATATAGAAAGAGGAAAATAAAACTGGCTGTTGTCTACCCCGCAAGACAACAGACCATTGTTAAGTCAGGATTTAAACCAAATAAGCAACAAATTTTACTGATTTAACCCAAGGAATTGGCCAGTTGCATGACATAAATGAATCAACAGGTTTTTAGCACCATGTACATAGATCATAAAGATTAAGTGATATCTGAGGGTATTTACTGAGAAGTCAAGCATTTGAAAAGATGTTATTTTGAAGTAAAAACAGTAAAACATTTAGCAACAGAGTCCTTCAGATGTGAAAGTAGAATTACTTGCCAGCAAAATGTACCTGGAAGTGTGGAGGACACTCATCACATCAAAAACAATAACGAACATCATTATTGACAAATTTCCAATTGATAGTACTGAGATCTCATTTTTTGTGTTCATCTATCACATTTTTATTGAGCTGCTTCTTTGTGTCAAGCAAGGTAATGGGCTCTGGAGGAATTCCACCGTGAATACCAACACAGAAAAAAGATTTCTTCATTCATGGAGTCTTGTTCAGTGAGGTTATTCCTCTTTGTAAAATTCATTGCTTGAAAATCCAATTTTTTCCTGTTAACATGAAATTGGGGGGGAAATAATAGGGACAAAAGTTGTACTCGTTATTTTTTGACTCTTTATATGGTTTTCTAAGGCTATATATATATATGAAAATAGATTTTATATATCGTATAGAATATATTATAAAATATTTAAATTTCTATATTCCTATATGCATTTAATAGTTATATATTAATATATAATGTTGCATATATTTAAATTTATAATTTACATAAATAAATATTTCTTTAATTACATTGCAATACCCAAAGGCAGAGTAGAATTGACCCAGTAAAACCTTCTGGAAAAAAATAATAATACACTATTTTGTGAACTCATGTATGGAAATTTTTACCCCTATAGGGCAGTGATTAGCACAGACTCTCTTGAAACCAGAGCCTGAGACAAGGGTTAAAATGCTGATTCTTTATGTGACAGGTACAAGCCAAGGGCCGTGAGGATAAGAAAAAAAAAAGATGGAAGTGAGGCTTCATGAAGTGCAGAGCAGGACTATGTATTGTTACTGCACTCACTGTCATGTCAGGAAGTGCCCCTGAGAGACACGGCAAGTTGTTCAGAGTTCTGATCGTTTGATAGACTGAGTTATCTTGAAGCTTATATGCTATCTCTTGAAGAGTCTACAAAATGAAGTAAAAATGTACATGTAATACAAGCTTAGAGAGACTCAACAAAACTGGGCTTCTCAGAGTCCTGTTTTGCTGGACCCAGAGTTCAATTTTGCTTCCCTGATACAAAGTGACTGAGCTACTCAGTTGGTACCTATCCCCCCACACAAAGATGCTTATTTCCAAGCATCAAAATTATGTATAGATTTTGGCAAAATATCAGAATATATTTTTGTTTGTTTGTTATCAAATCTATTCTAGATTTTTTTTAATATTGTACAGTAAGAAATGCTTCTGTGCTGCATTCAAGTGTCTTTAATTAGTGTTTTCGTTTTTGATATTGCTATCACTCCTGCTTTTCTAGAATTTTATTTTTACAAAAGGGATGTTTCTATTTTTTTTCTTAATTGAAGTACAGTCAGTTACAATGTGTCAATTTCTGGTGCATAGCACAAGGTCCCAATCATGCTTATACATACATATATTTGTTTTCATACAAAAAGGGATTTTTTTCTTCATTCAGTGAATATTCTCCGGTTTCTCTAATGTGGAGCAGTCTTATACATTTCAAGGAGAAGGCCTAATCTCATTTATCACACCTCTTAAAATATCTCAGCCTTCAACAAGGCAAATCTTAGGTATAAGTTCTCACTTTACATCCATTAAGAGGTTATGCTTCTATTTTTGTCTGAAAATATTTTTTAATTGAGAATGGGTGAATAAAATGCTCACAATCTATCATATATTTATTCAAGTTTTAAAGCAATTTCAGTGACTAATTTGATCCATTTTTACTGATGCTAATTGAATGATCTAAGTGGCAGATTCCAACTTCCATTTTAAAATAAGCATAAAAGCAGGCCGTACTCCAAGAAAAAAACATTTTCAAGGGAAGAAGTAGGGCAGGGATTTTGTAATTATTCTTAAGACAATTTCTAATCTTTCAAGTTTCAAATTCAGATGAATTTGCTAGTAACACATTTGAAACAGACTTGGATCTACAAATGGTTATTGCCAGCAAATTAGAAAATACTGACTCAATGATATATATATATATATATATATATATATATATATATATATATATATATATATATATTTTTTTTTTTTTGCTTTGGACATCATTAGGCATCTGAATAAACAGAAAGCCAATAGAATACCTTAAGGAAGCATATGTAATTACAACAAGAACAAAAGGCTATGCACATGCATTAAATTCTAGGAGAAAATTAGATAAACATAGAAATGTTGTGAGAAAAACTGAAATAAGAGAAAATTCTAGAAATATATAGAATAGATGTAAAATTTAAGAAATTGGAATTCTAGTTTTATGTCTGGAACTGGTAGTGGGAACTTGAGTACATCAAACATTCTTCCGGATTTCAAAATCTTTTATGCACCAAGTAAGAGTTGAAATAGATGTCACAAAGCCCCTGGCTTCAACCCTGCAGCTGTGACAGACATTGCAAATGGGTCCCAGCCCTTCTCACCCCTCTGCCCAGACAGGTATCACATTCATTCTCACCCCACCACTTTAAGCCGTTACCAGCAGCTAATGGACTTTGGCACTAGAGAGGAAATAATTCAGGCGCCTTTTGATTAGATAAGCTCTTGGATTTCTTAACTCTACGTGTCAGATCTTCACCTATGCATTATGTAAATAATTGTTCTCTAACAAAATATAACCAAATTCTGGTTTTCAGTGAGCCTGAATACACAATACCTGTGAACTGCTGATGTTCAGAAAAAGAGGATCATTCCATCTAGCAGCTAAGGCCTAAGGGAAAAAATCAAGCAGCTCTTTAAATTAATGACAGTTGAAAATTAATTCGAGTGACTTAAGTATCACAGTGGCAGAATAAATCACAGAATTAGAAGGTCAAGATCTCTGGATCAAAACCCTCTTTTCTCATCTTTATCCAAGTTGAAGTATTCATTCAATGAATCTGAAGTCCAAGCACTCGGCTAGATGGTGGTACCATGCTAAACAAAACCGACACGATCTCTGGGTTTATGAAGCTCAAAGTCTAGTGCATAGCGACTGAGAGAAAAAAATGCACAGCCTAAAAGTTGAGAATACTGTTTTATTTAGTGGACCTTCTGTGGACCCAAGCATGGGAGGCAGCCTCTCAGGTCGCTCTGAGGGGACTCCTCTGAAAAGGTTAGGGAGGAACCAGGATATATGGGAGTCTTGCAACAAAAACGAGGTAGTTGGAACATCAGAAGATTACTGTTAATTAATCTCGGGTTAATTAACTTAGTGCTCGTCTAGGAATGGGAAGATGCAAAAGTTTGGGCTCATTGAAATCATTTCTTTGATGTGCACCTTATCTGTCTAGGGCCAGTATCCTATTCTTCCCTATCCTGAGTTCCCCGGGGTTCACAGTGGAAGGGGGAAAGTTGAAGTGGCTGATGGCTTAGTGGTCACAACATCCTTTTTTCTTAGTTCACGTGTAGAAGTAGGGAAATAAACATATAATTACAAATTTACCAGATGAATTAATTATTTTCTTAGTTGGGCCAGACATGAAAGATACATTGAGGAAATGGATCTCTAAGCCACATCTTGAAGAATAAGTGGAAGCTAGAGTTGGTACCCTGATGAGGAAAAATGTGGACAATTTTAAAATGTATTCTGTAGGAAAGTGAAATGGTGAAGGATTACATTTAGCAGATAAAAGAAGTAGAGTTTGGCATCAAATTTCTGGCTTTACTCCTGGGTAGTTAGAGGCACCACTAACTGAAATGGATATTTTAAATGTTGCCAGTAGATGTAACAGGTGTCCAGGTTCTTGTCCCATCCCAGAAAGAATTCAGAGACAAGACACCGAAATTAAGAAAGTGAGAATTTCTCTTAATTCTCCAAAATTAAGAAAGTGAGAGCTGGCAGGCTCAGGTAAGCAGCTGCCCTGAATTTCATTGGCAAGTTGGTTATGTAAGATGTAAAAATGAATGTGTGGAATATTCATTAGGGAGGGGAGGTTCTGGGGTCCTATTCCCTGATTTTCATCCAAACTCCACCTTCCCGAGGGGAGGAGGGATTTTTGTCCTTATTTAGTCTGGATGGGAAGTGTCATGGTGTCAGTGCATGATGGGTACGTCTAATCTGCAAGGCTAATTTTATTGAAATGAGGGCATAATGACAAACAGGTTACATTTGGACACTGGAAATTCCTGCCTTCTCCCACCTTTCTTAGTCAGCCTCCAAGCTGCTCATCACCCCCAAAAGTGCAACCACTTATCAGCCCAGAGGTTCCTGCTATTCTTTCTCTGCCCAGGGACACTTGGTGCTTACATGATGTTTGGTTTCCTGCATGTGGCCAGTGCCCCTCCTTTCTGCCCAATTCCTGCCATTTGGCCTGTGTCTCCCTTTCTCTGCTTATATCTAGCTATCTGCCTGCTCTAACAAAAAGGGGGGAAAGAGTTGGAGAAAAGCTTAAGAGTTCAGAAGTTTACAATAACAATAAAACATTGGACAGATAATGCCATGGAGGAATTTGACATATGGACCTGGAAATTAGAAAAGGAGTTCAGGATGGATATTTACATTTGAGAGCATTAGCATGTGTGTTGTATTTAAAACCATGCAAATGGGTGAGCTTGCCTTGGGAAGAGGGCTCTGCGTGAGAAGTTACAAGCCCAAGAGTGAGCCTTGAGGCTTTCTAGTGATTTTATAGAAACTTTTCCTCAAAATGTGGTCTGTGAAATAACAGCACCAGCATTCCTTGAAAGCTTGTTAGAAATGTAGCATCTCAGGACTCATTCCAGACCTACTGACTCATAATTTGCTTTTTGACGACCTCTTGATGATCAATATGTTAAATTCTGAGAAGCTCTTGAGAGAAGGATTTGGGAAAGGAAGCTGAGAAAGGAAAAAGAAAGGAAAACACGATGTCATGGAGGCCACTGGGAGAGACTGCATGAAAACTTAAGGAGCAGTCATTAGTGTGCACTGCTGTGGGGAGGACATTAAGATGAAGGAAAAAGTGTGCCTTAAATTTAACAGCAAGGGGTTGGGTGAGTGATATTGGCCAGAGCAGTTTGATGAAGCAATGCAAGTGGAAGCCAAGAATTTGGGTAGTCGGAAAATGAATGGAAAGTGATGACAAGGCAGTAACAGCTTGTAGACAAGTCTTTCAAGAAGCTTGCCTTTGAAGGAGAGTGAGGATGGGTCAAGAAGTGAAGGAAATGAGAGGCTGATGAGGGAATCAACAGATGCTTTTAACACAAACCATGATAGATGATAGGTGACATTTGAATATTAGTAAGAATAATCAATTATAAAAAAAAATTTTTGAGCTAACAAGAAGTGGATAAATTGAAGGAGTTCAGTATTGACAAAGAGAAAAAGCAAGGAATTCCAAGTAAACATGAAGCGTTTGTCTTTGATAGGTGAGGAGGCTTCCTTCGTTGTCAAAGGAGCAAAGAAGAGTGTAGATGACCATCGGCTTGGAGGTACAGGTGCAGGGCTGATGGGGGAGTGCTCATCCAATGGTTTCTAATATGAGAGAAGGTCATTTGCTGAAAATGAAAGTGTAAGGGTTGTCAAGTATTTGAGTAAAGGGAATATGTTATTCTAAATAAAAATTATTTTACTGAATTGATAACAACTCTTCTGGATAGGCCATTTTATTACCCCAATTTTACAGTTGATAGATTTCACATCAAGTAAATGAAAAGGCTTGAATACAAATACAGCAAATTTATTTCAGCTCCATTTTTTTGTCAACTACAAAGGCAACTTCTTTTGTGGAGAGAGAATTTACTAGAGAAACATAAGAATGTTTGGTGATGATGAATTTTGACAACCATTGGCCAGATTGTACTATAATCAGTAACACACTGTCCTCACACAAATGAAAAATGACAGTTTCACTCTGACTCATTTTTTGTCTTCACACTGAATACATTATTATAGACCAATAAGAGTGCTTAATAATAATTACTAACAGCAAAAAATAATTAACCTTTACATAACAGTTCATAAAGCATCTTAACATACTTTATTTTACTATTTATTATCTCATAATATTTAATAATTGAGCACATTTTCTTATGAAAATGAGTTTTTTAAGATTTTTTGATGTTGAGTCAGAAGTAAATGTTTCTAGGATGGTTTATCAACCATAACATTGTTGTATGGTCAAATAAAATATATAGAAGCACATTATTCAAAGGAAAATGTGTAAAACTCTAATATTAAAGGCACAAAAAAAAAAGTTCAAGGGATGAATAGCATTGCATTTTTTAAAACTATGAGCAGAGTCTTGACTTATATTCAATTGACACGTACATTTCACTGATTATTCATGGTCAAACCTAGTAGTTGACATTACCATAAAAATAGAAGTTTCATCAAAATCCATTGAATGTAAGTGTCCATTGGTTATAAGCATACTTTTGAGATGACTAGGATAGTTTGACTCCAGCAGAATTCCATGAAATAAGAAACTTCCATAGGAAACTATTAGTACACTGAAAAAACAGTATGTTCTAAGAAACCTTAGAAGATTTTTGGAAGATTATTCTACACAGTCTTTTATAAATGTTGCCAGAACAGTAGAAGTTTTAAGAGATACCATCATAGGGCTCGGTAGCAGATAAAGTACAGTTGGGGAAAGATGTGCATGCCAAGGTGTAAGAGGAAATCGTAACCAGAAGGATCATGACACCAGGATCAAAGGGTCAGGCACCTGAAACACACAATGATTGCCAACTCTGTAAGAAAAGTCCTGGGGGCCTAGGGCAACAAAAACAAATGAGCAAACAAACAATTCATCTTTGTCAAAAGGCCAAACCATATGCTCAGTAAAATAGTCTCTAGCCAAATCTACAGGCAAAACTATCTCTTAGGGAGTTTGATGATTCTGACCTGTGAAATATTTCTACTAAGTAACAGAAAAAGTAGGAAGCTACTAAAAGTGCAAATGACTAAAATTCAGCAGGAACAGACCTTTTCCATCCAGAAGAATTTAGAGTTTGAGCTCCTTATCTTTTACTTTTATGCAGTACGTTAGGATAAAGCTAACTTATTTTTACCTACAGATTTGTTTTTTTTTATTTTTTGGTAAATGTTTGGTGAATTCTGATAGGCTAACCCAATACAGACACCATCCTAAATGAGATGTCATTTACCAAGGTCATCAGAACCTGGATGTCACTTGCCAATTGGTTTAACTTAAAAAGGTTCTTTAATTTTAAGGGTTCAGGTCTCTATAAAGAAAACAAAAACACAAAATATTTGTTGAAAGTAACCAAACATATACTAAAGAATAAGATACATACAGTTTTAGTGAATAAGAAACTGAAAGATAATTTTATATAAAGCACAAAAAATATAGAGATTGCCTCTCTGTAATAGTAGAGTTAGTTTCAAATTTCTTCAATAAATATTACACAAAATAAAACACTAGGGAAATTCTGTTTACACATTTTCTATCCAGTCCTTGTTACATGCTTGGTTCTCTGTCATTCGTTCCTGATGATCTTTTTCATATTTCATTTGATCCTTTTTCTCTATGATAATCCTTCCCAAAATGATTTCTTCCATGTATAATGAAAGCTGTAAGTGAACAAAAATTACATCGTTCCATTTTAAAATTGATCATTATTAAAAATTTAAAGCTTAAAATTTCAGTTCATTCTATTTCAGCAAATCTGGATCATATTGTTTCTATTGACAAAGCAGAAATCTCTTCAGTCCTAGAGCACATAGAGTTATGATTTCTCCAGTGCATAATTTACAAGAATACTATGTTTACCTACTACCTGAGAATGGCCTCTTCTATTCATTTTTTACTCTATTGGCAAATGGAAGGTTATAGATTGGCTGCAATTTTGAAAAGAAGAAAATCCCTTTCAATTTGAAACCTATTTGCTAACATGTCTCCATTACTGAAAAGCAGGTAACTTTATAAAATTTCCCATGTTTCAAATTCATGTCAATGAATTATTTTCTACCAAATCAAAATATTCTGATGGAAACTTTCAATAATCATATTGATTATTTATGAACTTTAGCTGAGGAACACTCACTAAATGGTCTGACAATTAATTGCTACTGTGCAAAACACCAATAAGCACACCAAGCTCCAGCATTTATTTCCAACTTGGCGCCATTTCATGGCTTAATAAGAATTTAAACATTTTATATCATGGAGACAGCGTCTTTCCTTAAACCTTGTGAACTAGCCTCTGCTAGCTTCAAACTTTTCTTCTACAGCTTCCTCACCTCTCTCAGCCTTCATAAAATTGAAGAGAGTTAGGACCTTGCTCTGGGTTAGACTTTGGCTTAAGAGAATGGTGTGGCTGGTGTGATCTTCTATGCAGACTGCTGCAAATTTCTCCATATCAGCAATAATAGTATTATTATTATTATTATTATTATATTATGCACAATAGCCAAAATACATATGGAGAGAACCTAAGTATTTGTGGATGGATGAATGTAAAGGGAATATGTCATACATACACAGTGAAATATTATTCAGCCATGAAAAAGAAGAAAATTCTATCATTTGCAACAATATGGATGGATCCAGAAGACATAATTCTAAGTAAAATTAGCCAGACAGAGAAAGACAAATACTAAATAGTCTCACTTATATGTGTAGTCCTAAAAAAAAAAAAGTTGAATTCATAGAAACAGAGAATAGAATGGTGGTTACCAAGGTTGGGGGAACATAGGGATGATGGGAAGATGCAGGTCAAAAGGTACAAACCTTCAGTTATATGATGAATAAGGTTTGGGGATCTAATGCACAGCATGAAGCATGGTGATTATAGTTGATAGTACTGTGCTGTGTACTTGAAATTCACTGAGAGTAAACCTTAAGAACACACACACACAAAGTTACCTATGTGAGGTGCTAGGTGTGTTAATTAACCTAACGTGATCATCCTTTCACAAGTATACATATGTCAAATTTGTCACATTTTGCATTTTACATATATACAATTTTCTTTGTCAATTATATCTCAACCAAGCTGAAAAAGTAAATAAGATGATAAAATAAAATACTAAAAACTGGAGGTAGAGGAAACATTCTGGGTTTTCAGCTGTCAGAGTCAGGAGAGACAGAAGAACTTGGAGAAGTCCAGCGAGTTATTCTGGGACTTCACAGAGTATAATTCAGCTACACTCCCCGAATTGGGAAGCCACAGAATGACAGAAAGAGAGAAACAGCCAGAGAAACAGCCAAAGAGAGAGAGATCGCTCAAGTTGCAGACAGCCAAGAGCAGTTTCCTTCCAGCCAAAAAGCTAACAATTAGACCGTAAGATAGGGAACAGAGAGAGAGGGACAGAGACAGAGACAGAGACAGAGACAAAAGGAGGCAGAGATCTTTCTGCCATGGTTTAGAGGGCTGATGTAACTGGGGATTTAACTGTAAAGCTTAAGGAGAGCTCAGAGGCCTGGAAAAGGAAATGTTCTGCTCATAGCCAGCAATAAACTTGAATCAAACTAAAGCTGTACGAAAGCCCAGATTCAGACCAGCTACAGAGTTCCACACTCTAGTCTTATGACACCTTAGTTTTTACTGTTTTAATACAAATTTACCATGTATAATAAACATGAAACCCACACAAATGCGAGAAAATATGACCCATGATCAATACAAGAAAACATCAATAGAGGATGAAACTGGGATGGCCCTGATGCTGAATTATTCCACAGGGGCTTTGAAATAGCTAGGTTAAAGGTGCTAATTTATCCAGTAAACAGAAGGGGAAAAAGTTCCACAAGGGAGACAGGATTGATTGTGGAAAGAAAGGAAGGCAAACAGATGATGCTAATATGATTGCAGAAGAATAGAATCAAAAATCAGACCTCATATGCTTCCATAGTAATTATTTCTATGGTAACACTTATCATATCATTTACTTTCTGTTTCTCCAAGTAGCCTGTACAGACCTTGAAGATAAGAATTTCCTGGTCTTGATCACTACTGTATGTATCTTTGAGGTCAACGTAGCACCTGGTACAGAGTTAAGTGCTAGATAAAATTTTGTTGACTAGATAATGAACAAAAAATAAAAAGGTTAACAGAGACTTCATTGCGAGCACAGTATAAAAGGAAAGAGAAAAATTCACTGAAAAATTAAACAATATTTATAGATTGCCAAAAGAGTATCTCGATGAATTCTTAATTTTACTACTAGAGAGCAATTAAAATGCTGCAAAGACAACAGCTTGATGTATTTCTATAAAATATATCAGTCGTTAAATTAAATGACTGAATTCCTTGCATAATTCTATGTTTGAACTGTTTTAGCTCAACACTAGAACAGTACTGTAAATTAAATTTTTTTAAAAAATTGAACTCTCCAACTCCATAATTTAACCATTCATCCATCATTGATTGCAGAAAAACTTCCTCTCATGCATGAACTTTAAATGCAAGCTCTTCAAGGCAGCGTTTCAGGCTGCAGGGTGAGGCAATGGTTGGAGAATTACTAGACTTACCCGTTGTGAAGCCAACTGGAAGACAAGAGGGAGAAGGAGGTGGCACTTCCATTGGTCAATGTCTTCTACCAGCTTTACTTCATGCATACAACTCCGGGTCAGTCTTTTGAAGTCCATTTCCATTAAAAGTGCAAAGGAATTTGCAAGGATCAAAAAAAGTGATGGATTTCAACGATGTCAAGCAGGGAGCAGTGGGGAGAATAAATTTAAGTCGGAAAAATAATTTTCCTTCATATGGAATCTTGATTCCAATCATAAAGATTTCCCTCTAAACTCCGTTGGTGGAAAGGACTGTAGCTTGTTATTTTTTTTTTCCATTTTGATAAATCCCTAACCTAATAGAAACTCTATTTTTAAAAAAGGAAGGAAGAAAAGGGAAAATAATGAAGAAAGAATAAGAAAGATGGTACATCTCAACAAAAACCCAGAGGAGCACCTGAGTAGGAAACAGAATAAGAGAGGGAGATGTTGTGTTAACGATCAGGTTCAGCCCTTAGTTTATCTCCTGTATCATATCTCTGCAGTAAGAGAAGGAGAAACGCTTTGTTATTCAATTCAGCTTCCCAGTTAAGCAGCGTCACCTGTTCGTGGGGTATTATGGCACAGGAGTATTTACTGCGGGAGAATGTCCCCATTCCCGCTGCACCCCCTACACACCCAGGACATGATTGATTACTTCAGGCTTGATGCTTGCTCTTCGGACTCAGAAGAGAACAGTTGCATCTGGCTTCCAGAATTCTGCAATGTCTTTTTTATCTTGTGTGCCAGGAATGTATACCTAATACTAGCAATCTCTGCCAATTTTACTAAAAGTACTAAAAATGCTGTCTTCTGTTTAGGAGTAAGAGTCCAAATTGGTAGGAAAAGGGTTGATGGAAGGGATTTTACCTTAAAAAGGAAAATATGTCCCCAATGATTTTTTTTTAAAGGCAAAGGAAACAACATGTCTCTCTGAGTATCTTATTTCTTTTACATAGGGAAAAACCTCACAGTTTCCTAAAATATGACTTAAAATTACACAAAAATCAAGAAAGTATTAGTTCAGAGTTTTTAAGAGCACTTCCTAGTGCAATTCATTCATTTGTACTGTAGAAAATGGATTTTAAAATATGAACTTTATTCTATCATCTTGAGAAAAATTGATTCCATTTCTGGACAGACTCATTATTAACATTGTTTTCTGATAGTTATGGGTTTTAATTTGTCTTTTCAAAAATCAATAGATGTGAGCTCATCTGTAGGAAATAAATGCCATTACTTTGAAATAATTTTATATAGCTTTCTGTGAATCTGATATAACTTTTTTCTTTTAACACTTTGAACAAGCAATGTTAAAGCTTCAAAACATTTTTTGCCCAGTTTCTATGAATTCCAATTAAAGATTCATTAGAGCATCATGCCAGTAAATTAAAGTTGCAACAGGCATTTCTGTATTTATCCCCAAAGAAGCCTGATGGTGATGGACAATCCACTAATTCAGTTAAGGAAAGAGAAAGAGAGAGAGAGAGAAGGGGGAAGGGGGAGCAGGAGGCAGAGGAGGGGGAAGGAGGAGGAGATGGAGGAGGGGACAGAGATATGAGGACAAGAGAGGACAGAAGAGAAGAGGAAAAGGAAGAGGAGAGAGAAGTTGACAGATAGAAAGGAAAACATGTGTTAAATTCAACTCACAATGAAATCACCCTCCTGTCAGATCACAGGGTAGCAGGATTTTGACACATGGTATTTATCCTCACGTGAGTCCTTATTGCACTTTTAATTTGTACCGTTTTAATGAATTAAAGAGATCTTTTTATATTTATATTTTATATGTACTTTGTGAAACTGGCACAACTAAATAGGCGTATTTATACGTTTGGAGTTAAACACCTGTTCAGTATGGATTGTTGTATAGCAAATGAATTAGAGATGTTAAGAACATCTATTCATTTCAGAAAGTACATTTTCTGTGTATCTATTTCATTGGAGAATTTTTTTTTCTCTTTATGTGTTTCAGTTTCCATCACTCATCTTTGAATATCTTTAAATATGTTTTCCAAAGCCCCTTCTATTGTGTAACTTTTCTCTGTGGCAGTCTCCTGTCTGCAAAGGTCATTTACTATCAAGTTTACTGTATATGCCTAATTTTATATTGTGCAATAAATCTTCAACAGCCCCTATGTGTGACAGGTCTGAAGGTTCAATCAGAGGTTGGATGTATCAATGTTTAATGCATTTCTCAATAAAAAATTAGCACATGTCTTCAACTAAAATAAGTGTTCTTATTTTATGTGCTCTGTTTTACAAGACTATTAAAATGGAGGGTTTTTTTTTATTATGGTTTTAGTATTCAGATAGACATGGTATCAAATTGAACTATTAGGTTAACAAAGTAAAATGCACTGTGAAACATGACTACATTAAACCTTAAAAAATCTAAAAAAATACAGGTGATCAAGTGTGTGCAAATAACATAAAACAAAATATATTTGATCTATATAAAATAATGAAATGCTTTTATTTTGAGGAAACAATGTGTTAAGAATTGAAAAGTTAACCTTGCTTTTTTTTTTACTTTAGAGGTGAAAATAACTCAAAGTATTTTATTTGGAATAGCAAGTGTGGTATGAACAACAACAAGAACAAAAATCACTGAATTACTTTCTAAATTATCAATACCTGAAAACTTACTCAAGGATGTGGTTTCTTTTGATTCATAACAATAATTTTTTCAATTTCAAATGTGGGGCAGTCTGAAAGCTAAAATAAATGATTTTTAAAATTCTAATGTGTATAACAAAGAGAACTTTACTTAAATTAATATATCTATGTGTATATCTATATCATAATTAAAATTTTAAAGAAATACTGTGTATATATGTCCATTGTTTTCAAAACAAAACATTTTGCAGTACAAGATCTCATTAATCCTTCCTATAAATTATTTCAATATACAGATTTTTAGAGGCCAAAGCCATGTACTGAAATAGAAATCAACCCAGCAAGATATGCACATTAAAACTGATGTAATTTTAAGATTCTCCATGGTCATTCGGAGGGAAAATATAAGCCATCTTGCTGATAGAATCAGGAGGCTCTTATATTCAGTCATTTAAACCAATGCAATTTCTAATGGTTTTACTTGTGCTATGGTGAATTTACTATAAATCCCACCAGTATGACAGATTCAATCAGTCCATTTGTTGGAATGACAGGTCATATTTGCAGCGGAATGACCCGGCACCAAATATTTCAAAATCACTGAAGATATTAAAATGACAAAGAATGCAAAAAACAAGAAAATAGCAGTCAGTACAGAACAATTGCAGAAATAAAAAGCCACTTACATAACTACAAAATTACCTGTAACTTGCTGCTGAAAACAAATTGCTATCGAGTCTTACATTAAAAATACTTTGTATACCAGAAATTGACACATTGTAACTGACTATACTTCAATAAAAAATACAAATAAATAAATAAATAACAGATACAAAAAGAAAAGAATGCTTTGCACTTCAATTAGCTTCTACTAAGTTTGACAGTATTCCCTTCGGTACACCTTTTCTGTATCATAATTTCCATTGAGAAGCAGTGAATAATGCTGCAGGAGAAAATAAAAACACTTGGTACTTCGAAGCTCTGGCTCTTAGACCCAGCTCTGTGACCTTGAGCAAATCTTTTAACTACCCCAAGCCCAGATTTCCCCAGTTGGAACGTGCAAAAACCCCTGTAGTCCCTTTGTCTCACAGCTGAGGGCTTAAAAATCAAAATTAAAAAAAAAATTATCATATAGATGCATAATAAAAACTGTAATGCAATAGACACTTGTAAGATACAATTGTTATGTTCACAATTGGTGTTAAGAAATTTGTTTAAATGAAAATTCCTCTGATTAATCTTTAAAATTACTTTATCTTCTTACTGCTACACAAATTATGTGTTGGTCTCTTCTCATAGAAATTGGTTCTCTCCTTTTCATGGTTCTCTCCTTTTCATTTACTATATATCTTCTGCCCCATTTTCATATTACTATATCTGAAAGCAAGATTAAATAAAAGAAAGGCAAAAAATTGCACCGTAAGCTAACTTACTGAAGTTATTTCTAATTTCTTTTATTAAATAGTAACTATGACTATTAATCAAACTAGACTCCACAAGAAGGTTACAGAAAATGGAAGACAGTTTTAACTAAGATGTAGAGAATGGTCATTAGTCTCAATCTGGGGCCTGAAATCTCTCTGAAGTATTTGGAAGTCCCACAGAGTTAAAATGTAAACAGAGGCTCCGTTTCCTTCTGGAGATCAAAAGTCTTGCAAATACACTCATACCAGCCATGGGAATTTAATACAAGTTTCCTATAGAGTGTAAAATACTAAACTATTGACCCTAACTTTATATATGTTGCTGCTCATCCTGAGGAGTTCCAAACCCTTGCTGCGTGTTTGACTCATATTCGAATTGTATAATGCTAATTAAAATTGATGATAGATGGATAGTTCATAGGTAGAGAGATGGATGGATGGATGGATGGATGGATAGATAGGTAGATAGATAGATAGATAATAAATAGATAGAACAAGAGCTCTACCATATACAGTTGACCTTTGAAGAACACAGGTTTCTGTGGGTCCACTTATATGTGGATTATAGTCAACAAATACATTGAAAAAATTTGGAGATTTGTAATAATTTGAAAAAATTCACAGACAAACCGTGTAGCCCAGAAATATAAAAAAAAAATTAAGGAAAACATATAAGTGCATAACGTGTAGCAGTACTGTCCTTGCATAGGCATAAGTGAGTAAATGTGTTACTTTTCTTACTAACTTTGCTTTCAAAGAACTCCATTACGGTACAGTATGTGTGTCTCATAATTGAAGAAACTGCATATCAGCCTATCATCACAGACAAGTGCTTTTTAAAAAATGTAACAGTGTTTCCAACATGGTATTATGAATATGCCATAAAATTTTTATAATGATTTGTCTGTTACTTTAGGCTAGGCTACTTTGACGCAATTATTGCTGCTCCTTTGTTATCAATACACGACTTGTTATACCCATGTAAGTAAATGTGAATTTCTTTGGCACATTATCTTTTCGTGTCTTATGTCTAGTGTTAGTAATACGTATAACATCTGCAGGGTTTTGTATCATATAAGACAGTATACGATACTTACATTGTACTGACAGATGATTCAACTTATAAACAGATAATGTAAACTTCTGGTACTAAAAGTGTAGTCCAGTACTGTAAGTGTATTTTCTCTTTCTTATGATTTTCTTAATAACATTTCCTTTTCTCTAGTTTACTTTATTGTAAGAATACAGTATATAAAACATAACTACACAATATGTGTTCATCGACTCTCAGTAAGGCTTCTGGTCAACAGTAGGTCATTAGCAGTTAAGTTTTTGGGGACTCAAAAGTTACGCATGGATTTTTCAACTGACTGGGAATCAGCATCCTTAACCCCCGGGGTGTTCAAGGGTCAGTTGTGCTGCATGAGTTCTTGGGCATATTATTTATCCTCTTCGTTTCTTGGTGTTTCAGTTTCCTCCTTTGTACAAAGAGGATAATGATGGTATCTGATTAACAAAGGTGTGAGGATTAAATGAGGTAATGTCTATAAAACTACTGAAATAGGGCTTGACTCACAGAAAGCATGGAGTGAGTGCTGTGTATTGATATCATTATTATTTCTTATTAATTCTTATTAATTTTTATCATTTCTATTTCATGAGCAACTTTCTTACTCAGCCGTGCTTATCACATTTATAGGCCCATAACCCTCTCTGAACTGAGTTGCTGAATGAGTTCAGTCCTACCGGCACTGGGCTGTAGTTCTCTGTTGACTTGATTCACAGGCTGTGGGAAAACTAAGAGGCATTTCAGGGAATCCTCTGAGTTCCAGACGTAACCCTCTTTCCATTCACATTAGGTAGCAGTAACCCAAGTCCCTCCTGAAGTTCACAATCAGTCACCAAACCAGTACAAACTCACTACTTTGCCTGGTAAGATATTGGCACCCAGACCCAGAGCCCAAAAGAGCCAAGTGACAATCTCAGCTTTCAGTTTAAAGTAACCCATTGTCTGTTGCTTAGTGGAAGTATTCCAATTTTGGAAACTAAAACCATTTGATTAAAAGAGTCTAAACTTTGGGGAGTAGGAAGCAAAATTTTGTGGATCATTGGGGTAATATTGAGAAAAGCTACATCATTAATGTCTGTTGATAGCTGAACCCATGAATATTAGTTTGGGAAAAAGCCAGTATGTATATTATATACTATATGCTATAAACTAGAGGAAACTGCCCCAATCCAAAACATGGCACTGGGAGATTTGATTTCTTTATATAAGTTGTGGGAAGGTAATGAGTAAGTGTTATTCTTGCTTTGATTATCTATTTTGAAATGCACACTCTTTCTCCAGATTTGCTTGCCTAATTGTGCTACTGCACCTCAATTTCAACTATGTATTTCTGTCTTGTCACTATTCCATTGAGGTGTGGATATATATTTCCTAAGTAATGCTGACTGCTGAGAAGTGAGAGGGGGTGTGGTGGAATGGAAACCGCAAGGGTGTGGAGAGAAACAATCTGGCTTATCTCATGGACTTGTCGTGTTCTAGGAATCATTTTCAGAGAGTTAGGGAGTTAGCTAATATCTCTGACTCTAAGTCTTCACATATTTAAATGGATCTAATAATAACCTCACAGTGTTTTGTGAGAATTAGATAAAATATATATTAATCAGATAACAGGCACATGATAGACATTAGTATTCTAATTGGATTTTTCAATAGAGAGGCGTATACTTTTCCATAAATTAAGCAGGTTAAATATTATAAGGAAATAGAAAATATCATAAACCAAATAATTTTATTCAAAATGCATCTGAGAAATTGAATTTTGCTGTTTGTCTTGCATAACAAATACTGAAACAATATATTTACATTTGTTTTTACATATATCTGTTAAATGTTGGAAGAATCTAAATGAATTTATTTAAATATGTATTAAATAAATAGTTTAAAAGGTTAATCTTTTATTGAATATATACCATATATTATATGAAATTTATTTGATTTCTCTATAATATTTGTATTTAAAAATCTAACAGAAATTTCTTTTTCCAATGTTGTGTCTGGTAATTTTTTTTCATCAGAGTTTTGTCTGAATCTATACCATTAGTCATCTCCCTACACAACCTTTTAACTAAAATCAATGAACTTATAGAAATTCTAACAGTGAACTTAAAAAATATACTATCTATCCAAACTTTGATTAAACCAGCTGCCTAACTGTGCCCAAAGCATAAGGTTTTTGTGAAGATATGGTGAAGTCAGTGTACCAGCATTTGGTCAAGACTGACAATGTGTGTTTTGAATCTTTCATTCTTTTTTATTTTAATTCCAAAGTATTTCAAATCTTTCATAAAAGCATAGCTAAAGGTATCTACTTTTATTTAGTATGTATGTTCTCTAATGTTATTTATATTCCAGTATCTACTTAAAACATGGCATCATGAATTTCTAAAATAAATTTCCCTCTTTATACTAAGTGTTCAAATTACTTCCCTCTTTATTCTAAGTGTTCATATTATTAGAAGACACCTGTTTGCTCTGTTCTAGGTTAATATTTATAAGGATAAGACCTGAAATCATCAACCCTTACAATAGTTATTTAGAAACAATGTAAAAAACAATAATTGTGTAGAAACATTCTGAGCTTTTCATTGTAAATTGATGGAAGGTGTCAAAGAAGTTATGATGGCAATTATGCAAATGAATGTAGAAAATTAGCTTGCCACTGTACTTGTTTCAGGAGTAATTTTAAAAGCAAGAGGCAAACAAAGGAGCTAGAGATGAGCCAGTTCAAAAACACAACACTGTCATTGCCATCAATGGCTTCCATTCATTTGATCATCACAGAGACAGTACCAATCTTTATTTTTTAAAATTGCTGCTGATTTATGCATTTGTCTTCTGTATTATATACTTGTTGAGTTAAAAGTTAAGCAGCTCAAGAATTGCTGAGTTGAAACACAAAACATTTGAGAAGGTTAAACCTTTCATATATAATGGGAAAGTAACCCACCCACTTAAAAATAACTAAATAAATACTTTCAAAAAACAAAGATTTCAGTAATTGAAATAAAACTGATATTAAATAGAGTTAACTTTTTAAACTAGTGAGTTTTTAGCTCTGCAATTAAATTTTAAAAATTCCTTAGATGTATTTAAAATTCCTTGAAAACTAATATTTAGAATTAGCAAATGATTACTGAATGTTTATAACATTTAACATAGCATAACATTTATAATAATAAGCAAAGTATTCATTTTAATTTTGAAATATATAACATTATATCAGAATCTTTTATAAATATAGGACCAGAATTCTAAAAAAAAAAGAAGTAGAATCTGTAGATTAACAGGAAAAAAGTCTTGTGATTATTTTATTTTGTTTTGTTTTATTTTATTTTATTCTCTTTCTTTTTTTTTCTTTTTTTAACTAAAGTCTTGTGATTATTTTAAGAGAAAAAATAGAATGTGTGATAATATAATATGAAACATTAGAGATTAGATAAAATAAAATTTACACTCATAGAGCTGACAATCATAAGAAAGGTAATAAAGGTGTAATATTATCGAGCGTAATAATATGGCTCGATTCCTGTGTGTGCATATGTGTGGATGTTTTAAGGCCAGTCTAGCCGCAGAAGGATGGGTAAAAGAGGATGAGAATAACAGCAGAGACAGAGAGTGTTGCTGAGGCACCAGAGAGAGATGCTGAAGACCTGAACCACGTAGGGGGAGAAAGAGGAAGAAATGGATTTACGACAGTCATCAGGGTAACTGACACAACTAGACCAACTAGAAAATTGTCTCTGGGATGGTCTCCCCTCTACCTCCCCCCCACCCCAGTATTAACTAATGAGTTTACAGCGACAAAGATCTAACACTTCCACCTCCCTGTGTGCAAATTTTACATCTTTTGTCAGGCAGAACAGTGGAGAGACTAATTGAGCTTCTATTCTGCATCACATGGTGGTAAATGAGCACACATAGAACACATAGGGCATGAGGAAAACACTGGAAAAAAATGATGGAAACTTGATATGCAGGCGATATTAATAAATTATACACCATTTGGCTTTTCCTCTTGTTTAAATTCCAATTAGAGTAAAAGAATGCTGAGGATGATCATGATGAAGATGCTTTTAAAATCATGACTTCTCTAAGTAAGGAAAGGGGAAATTACCGCAGAACTTTTAAATAAGGAAGTTGCCATTTTAGAGGTCAGTGTAATCGAAAAGAATGTGAGTTCCAGCAGGAAATAAAACAGCAACTAAGAGAAGATAATGCACAGTTGAAGAGACCCTCTGGTTTACAGGGATTCTCAACAACCATAGTAGGAAGCAGTCGGGCTCCTCGCACACATCAACCTCTCAGGAACTGTGTGTAGGTCAAGTGAGAAACCTGAGCCGTGGCCGCCGTACAGAAGCAGTGACAGGTCAGAGAGGAATTGGAGACAAGTGCTCCCGCTCACGAAGATCTCAGTGGAGGCCAAAGGGTGTAATCGTCTGGTTCCCTAATTTATCGTCTCATAACAGCACCCTCAGATCTTGGTGCTGCATCAGAGCACTGAGCATCACTTCAAGAAAGTAAGTGCTTAGCCGTGGATCACAGGGCAGATCTGCTTTGATGCTCTGGGTCTGTGGACTGCTGAATTGGAAGCTTGAAGTTTCCACATTGAAGGAAACAACTTTGATATAAGCCTTGGGGCTGAAATATCAAGAAAGGACTTCTAAGAATCAATTGATGATAAAAGCACCATTCTGTTTTAACTTACTTTTGTGTATGTGAAAAGAATGGTACCAATTATTCTGTTTGCGAGGCTGGTTGGTTGTTCCCGGTGGCAGGTTGCCCATACATCATAGTAAAGGGACGCTAACCCACAGAGACGTGTCAAATTAAACCTTTAACGTAAGGAAAAAAACATCAAGAACCTTAGAACCTTCAGAAAAATCTGTCCACAAAAGTAATATTAGATGGAAGAGAAAACATAAATATTCAGCTGCTTTAGTAAATGTGTAAATAATGAGGTTACAGGGTTTCTTATATAGAATAAACTAATGCAAGTCATTGCAAGCAATGAGAATATCAAAAATAAATCTTACTAGAAGAATAGAAAAGTCATGAATAAATCTGAGATTATGCAAAGGTTTGCATTTCTTGGAAATTTAAGATGCAAGACGTCCTCAGTGGAGAAAAGGATGTCGAGAAATCAAGTGACCATAGTATTGGCATGATCAGTTATGAACTGGTGATTCACAGAAAAAAATGTAAATGGCCTTTAAACATATAGATAGATGTTCAATTTCATCTAGCTTATAGAAATTAAAATTAAAACTGTAATGAGTATAGAGAGATACCATTTTTGTCTACAAGGTTGTCAAAAGCCTAAAGACTTACCACAGCCTTTGCTGGCAAGCCATATTCTCACTCACTGTTTATGGAAATGAAAATAATTTTCTATTTAAAAATTAAGTAAAAATTACAAAACTAAGGGAGGCCAATGGTGATAATGTGCCATGAACTAAGGAGAATGATTAACTCAGCAATGCACCTAGAGTTAAAACAATGACTGGAACCAAGATCAAGGAGTGAATGTTTAATTTAAATATGAAATAACATTTAGCGGCAAACTTCCCAAATATAAATAACATATTTTTGACTGTTTATATGTCTTTAGCACAACATACAATGTATCACATAAATTATTCATTCATCTGTCAAACATTTCTTAATTTCACATATCATTCAAAGGACTGCATTTGGATGTTGTGACTATAAAAATGAATCAAATATACATCTTGCATTCGGGCAGCTTGTAACCAACTGAACAGACAGAAACTGGGCACACAGTTTCAGTACAGAACGTTAGTTGGTAGAAATGATACACGTGCTGATCTGAGAAAATTTGGGTCAGGTAAATTTTCAATTAGAATAGACCTGAGTATTCTAAGTAGTCTGACTTAATTTTTTATGGCCAATTTCTCCCTTTACTGTCCAAGAAAAAGATCTCATTCCTTATTTTCACTCCTCAATCCTACAATACTTCCTTCCCCATCCTTACACTGAACTGATGACCAGAATTCTTCCTTTGCTGGAAAAATAGCTCAAATCCAGCATACTCATCTATTTTCGTCTATGCCTGTACACGCGACCTTCTTTCATACTGCTACGGAAGACTTGTCCATTCTCCTAAATCCAAATTTCAAACTTTCCATTTTTTCCAGTAGATTCTATCAGCTCTCGCATTCTCAAGATAGTGTCCCAATGATTATCCTCTCTACTTCCTGCATTATCATTTTCTCTGCTACGCTGATCGTTACAATCAGGGTAACTGTGCACACCTACCAAGACACTGAAACTGCTTTTGGCAAGATAGCCAATGACCAGAGCTAAGTTCAACAGTCAATTTTTAGTTCTCATCTTACTGACCATAAGCAGAATTTAATGCAGGTGATCACTTCTCTCTCCTTGAAACTCCTTCTTCACTTGCTTCTAAAGCTCCCAACTCTTTTAGATTTTTTATGACATTGCTGGGTGTTCAGTATCTTTCTTGGTTTCTCATATCCTTGACCTCTTAATGTTGGAACACCAATGAGGCTTCTCTGATTTTCTTCTCTGTTCTCTTAGCATTTACTTATTTTTTCCTCTTGGCTTTAATACAATTTCTATGCTAACAATTTCCTCATTTACACTTCTGGTTCAAAACTTTCCCCTGAACACTTCAGTCATACACAAACACACACACACACACGCACACAGGTCCATATAAAACCTCTCCAATTTGGTGTCCAATACAAATCTCATATTACAAAACTAAAAGTGAGTTTCCGAGCTACTCTTCCCAAAACATAAGCTTTATCTCCTACTACTTTCTCACATAAATCTACATTAGACATTCAAGGGACTGTAGTCATTTGATATATCCAAATGAGATTGCAGTGATTTGTGATTCCCTAATTCCCAAATTCTGCAATAGCAATCAGTTTCTCTCCTAAAATTCAGGAAAATATAGCTATGAGTTTAAGTAAGCTGGTCAAATCTTCAGTGAAAGTCATTACACATATATAAATATGTGGAAAACAGCAGTGCCTCTTTGAATACAGCTGCTAAATTACTCTCCCAACACTGGGGTATATGCACAGGTATGAGATTCACACTTGTGATGCACACATTACTACAACTCTTTATGAGCTTTCTGTTATTCACAAATAATGATACTGTTAAAGCCTCATATGCCCACAAGCTCATACCTTGCTAATTAAGTTACACATAAATTTTAACGTGGATTATCAACTGTAATGTTACTCATGTATGTCTTGTAAGAGCAATTACACTTTTAATCAATCCCTGACTACTCCAATCCACAGAAATCTCTCTCTTCTGAACTTCCAGAACGAGAAATACTTCAACCACATGTATAGAAGAATAAACAAGGACCTCAAAGGAGTCCTGCGTCCCAAGTTTCATTATTAACTTTATTCTCAGATAAAGACTTGAATTTGGGAGAGATAAAGCTAATTACCAAAGCAAGGTTTCATACTTTCTTTGTACTTGGTTTACTTCCATATTTTGACTGACCGTCTTACAATAACTATCAATAGTAAATAATTAAAATAATTATAATACCTAAAATTGGACTACTAGCCTCTAGTAAGATGTTTTCATGTATAGATACTGAAAACATAAAAATGATCCAATAAATATTTTTGATTAGTGGATTATAAAAGGTGCATAGTAGAGCGTACTATAATGCGGTTTAACAGCCCTCAGAAAATTAGTATATAAAAGACCAATATTTTAAGGATAAATTTTTGTCTGAAGGTATTTTCATATACATTAGTCCTACTTACCACAAGAAATTGAGAGTGGCCATTCATGCTATAATCTTTCCACTTTAATAAAATCTCTCAAATTAAGTTTCTAGAAAAATTATAAAAAATTTGAATGTTTACCTAAGAACTTTCTTCACTGACATTGCTCCACAGAAAATATAGTTTAACCCTATATTTGGTAAAAATTAATTTCCAAAATGTAATTAAAACCCGATAGTTCTTGAAGTGACTGTAGGAGATCATTTATGAAGATAATTTAATATCACGACACTACCAAATTGAATTAATCTGCTTATGTATTTCATCCCAGAAACCAACTTATGTGTAACAACGAGAAAAAAAAAAAATTACTCAAATCAACCTAAGAGCTGTTGGCAAAGAAAAATACTACTCAGGATAAAACTTTAAATATAAACTCACTGTGCATAAAAACATACTATGGGATGTAGATGTAAATGGACATTTTTTTTTTCTGAACAATCACAGGCTAGAGAAGAACTAATTGAAAACCAATAAATTAAATACAGTGCAGCAAGCGGTCTCTAGCTAACTCGGCCTAGACATCAATAGGTCATTCTCAGTTAATTAAGTGAAGGCATAATCAGCTTAATTTATGTAGTTCGCGGAAGTTAATGATGTCATAGTACAGTACCTGACGTTTGGCCTGTCCGTATAACTTGTTTTACAGGTGCAGGTCTTTCTCGTGTTCCTCTGGATGGGCACTTTACTTCTGTAGCTCACCTCCAGTGCTTGCCTTCCTGCAGAAAATGGGAAAGTCAATGATGAAAAGAAATGACAATAAAAAAAAATCACTAAACAAAAAGTTATTTTTCAAATGGCCTGATGTTTCAGTGGATTATTTTGCACTACATAAACATAAACCGCAGTGACAAGCAGACGTTTTCTGAAATAAAAGTAAATATTAAAATGCAATGTGAAAAATCAGATGGGTGTAAATGTATATGATAATGCAAATATAGATACTAAAAAGATGAGCCAGCGAAGGACTCTTTAAAATATTGCGCAATGATAATATATATATATGTGTGTGTGTGTATATATATATATATATATGTAAGCGTGGAGTTAAAAGATGAAAAAATTCTTTGATATATTTGCAGGTTGTATTGCATTTCAACACTAGATTTTCTACCTGCTAGTGGACTATCTTCTTTTTCAGGAAGAGAGTTTCATTCCACTGTCTCGGTAGCTCATCTTCTCTTTTCTGAAGCTGCAAGTTTACACACAAAGACAAACCACAATGTCAACCAATTGGACCTCACTTAAGGAACCTAGGAGATCGATTTGTAAAGCAAAGAATGAACAGGACCCTATGTCTGAAGTGCGTTGCTCAAACTGCTCTTTCATTAAAAGATGCTCCTTCTTATTGATTTTGGCTTAAGTAATGAGAAAGCTTATCCAAAAATCTTTAGCATTTGGGCTCAAGTTAAGGAAATCAATACAGTCATTTCCCATCTGAACTGCATATGTGAGTTTTATGTACGGGAGACAAGACAAAGCCAAATTCAGATAAATCAATAGCATTGTCAATAGAACATGAAACTGACAAATGGCGTTTTTCAGCAATTAAAGTGAGCTGTAAACATACAGAGGCTAATCAATTACAATGTTGTGCCGTTAACAGTTTTTAATTGGCAAAAAAGTTATGCATGAATGTGACTCTCCAGGAATGAAGAGTAGAGAACCTACCTGAGCATGGTGTGGGACAATTTCACCAATGTTTTTACGAACACAGATGACTCTACATACATCTGCCAAATAAAGACTTTAATTAGACAGATTGCATTTGAAAATAAAATGATTTATCTAAGCCTGTGAAATATTTTATAAACCCAGGAAAGGTACACATATTAACTGTGTTCTTTCCTTTGGAATGCACTATTTCAAACACTGCTTTAAACTTACAGAGACTGTTTACCTATTTTTGTATCTGCTAATTGAATTAAATTAAAATAACTTACAGCTAAGTTGAAATAATACCATTATTCGTAAATCTGAGAAATAAAAGACCAGGTTAAAGCTTCACATTTCTGCCTTGATTGTATTCTTCAAAAATACAAAAAAAAGTCTTTAAAAATTATTTTGGTAATACATAGAGAATTCCAGCATTTATTCAAATGACTTCAAAAGTGTCTTGTGTCAGTGATAACCTGTAATAAAATACTGAATGATTATGGTTTGCCATTACCCTGAAGTATTCAGGAAAATTGCATTAAAGAGAGCCAAATATAATTCATAATATACTAAGGTAGGCATATCATTAAAATGTAGATAAAACCTTTGTTTTTAATAAAAAATGATATAACAAAAGTAAAAGGTTAATTGAAAAGCAAAATAAACTACCGAATTTAGTAAGGCACATTACCTAGATTACCAGAAATCAATGAAATCATTAAAACAATTAATAACATAGAGCTCCATTCAGACTAAGATAAACTCTGTGGCTATTAGAATGCGGATACAAGGCTACAGAGACATCTATTCTGACTGGGTAATTTCCTCTCCTCTGTAACAGTTCAGTAATATATGCAACTGGCATTATACAGCCACCCATTTCTTCCTGTGAGACAAGAGATCTTTCATGCTTTTTGCTGTCTATGCTAAGTGAATCAGAAGAACCACAGTCTTCACAGAAGGGAACATATTCCACCACCGTGTTCAGGATATAAAATGGGCCATTAAAGCATCAGTACTATTAATCAAAACGTCATAATTGTTCAGCTTCTTCCCTGGGTAGAAAATGTGCAGAGTTCTACTCACCCTCCAGTCAGACACAGGGATGTATATTCAGCAAGGACAGACACAGACATCTTCTCAGTACCTATGAGGGTAAACCTAAAGTCATCATATACTTCTCTGAAGATCATTTACTGGGAGGAAACTGAAAATAAGCACTCATGAACTTCATGAGTTCATGAACAGAACAAAAGTTATAATTATAAATGTTCTTTTTGCTCAATGCACACAAAAAATGTGAAATTCTAGAAGCAGAACAAAAAAATAAGGTAATGTTATGAAACAGAAAAAGATGCTTGAATTTTAACCCTATTCCAAAGCTTCAGCCTTGATTTAAAGGAAGTTTGTTTCAAACAAAGCAAAAAACACAGGTGACATTTTAAACCTATTTCAAGGTTTCATTGCCACCACTCTCAAATGCCAAGACTCAATGATCACATACTATTTGGGTCTTTTTTCATTCAGACTAAAACCAAGAATAGACTGGTGCTCCCCAATAGCAATATAACTTCAGAATAATTTATCATTTTTGATAAAAATCTTTGTATTTAATAAGGGAAAAATCTGACCTCCTTAAAGAAAAGAATGTTTTTCATTCCTTTAATATCTAGCTAAGGAAATGCAAATTGTTAGTAAATATTTAAGAAATAGCATGCAAGCGAACAAAAACTGAAATCTTAAGTTTTTGAAAGGGACTCTGCTAAACAAAGAATGTTCTGTATAAACATCTAAGAAAATACATGAACAATTTACAACATATCAATAAACTGAATAGAAAATAGTAGACTAAAACAACAAAAAAAGTTCATTCTTAATTTTATGTTCTAAAGAAAAAGATATCCCAGTTTAAAGAAATAGTATGAGTCATGTAGAAAATGTATATTAGACAAAATCCTACAAAAACAACACATGCACATATGAATAATTAGAACTTACTGAATGGCAGTGGTTCTGGAGGCAGGCGGATCTTGGCTTGACATTGAAGCTCTGCCATTTGCTAGCTGTGCTGATTTGGGGCATATTTTATTTGAGAAATTCGTTATCTGTAAAAAGTAGAGAAAATAATAGAAAAATTTTATGAGGTTTTTATGAAGATTAGAGCAGATGATATATATCATTTTTGACATGGTGCCTTATACACATTAGGCCTTTGCTCAATGCTTCATGACCAGATGAATTCATTCATTTATTAATTAATAAACATTAGTCTTATTATAATACAGACTTTGAATACAATACTGAAATTTCAAAATATATTGCTAGTCAAGTCATTTGTATGTAACTCTAATTAAGAAAATGTTTTATTGTAGCTGCAGACAGAGGTCCTAGAATAACTCTACCAAGAGGGATTCAGATTGCTATAAAGCCATGATCATTCATTCACTCAACAAATGCATATTGAATACCATGTTATAGCAGGCACAGGATTTTAACCCTACATTGAGTAGAATTTTTTAGATGACACTCATTAGCAGAACCATTTTACATGTAACTGAGAACTATAAAGCAAGTATTACACTCAGTGACAAGATAATACTTTGCCAAGCACCGTTACCCTAAGAAGCAAAGTTGGTGACAGCTCTCTCCTAGATATCTGCTTTCGCCCTGGCTCAGAGGTCACCCGAAGCTGAACACATGAAGAATCAAGGCTCAGTTTTCGCTTTCAGCAATATATAGATGACCATAAGCCAGTCTCTATTAATTTCTAATAAAGTATATAAAGGCTAAGTAGGCCAAAATATTACTTTCTGTGTTTCATGATCTCACCCTTAAAAGGCAACATAAGATATCAAATTTGTGCATTCCTTCAACAAATATTACTGGCTACCCATTACATAGTAGGTGCTGGAGATAAAGCAATAAATTAGATGAGGAAAAACCCATGTTTTTATGGAGTTTATACTCTAGCTAATTCTTATTTGATACTTACTACATGTCAGGCACTAAACACTTTACATTTATTAATTTGCATAATCTTCATGACAACCCCATGAAGTCATTACTATTACTACCCCTATTTTACAGATATGGACACTGAGGCAAAGAAAAGTTAAATAACTACCTCAAGATTAAAGCTTTTAAAAGCTGCTCTCAGAGTTTGAACTAGGCTCTGTATACAATGAACTTGCAGTCCAGGCAGAGGAGCTGCGTGTCAGTGGATCACATTGCTCAGCCTAATGGAATACTACAAACTGCGCTACAGAATGCTGGCTGTCCCCAGGGCACTGGCTCCTTTCCCTGGGGCCCCTTGTTCCCTGAGTGATGCCGGAGATGCCCTGATACAGACCTACTTTCCAGTCGTCTTTTATATTCATCCATCGATAGCACCATTACCTCATGCCTCATAGGTGTTAATACAGTTAAGTAAGTTACATTCCCACCACTTGGATTGCTGGGTGAAACTGAGACAGTCCTCTTGTACACCTTTCCCAGAGAGGAAGATCTATTTTATGCTTTCTTTTTTTTTTTTTTTTTAATTTTAGATTGTTCTCAATTTTGTGTTTTAGGAGTATAGGGGCTCCTAGTCTTTGACTACATCTATTACAAGAACTGGAACCAGAAGTAAGCATTTATATTACTAAATCATTTTGTTTCTGGAGATCAACAGCACATTGTTTACACACTGTATCAGCAAGGACACAGTTTTCTTTGTAGACTTCAGTTGAGTAATATTTTAAATATATATTCTGTGAATATTTCATAGCTATTTATATTTATTATCTAATACATAGTAATTTAAATAATATATATTTGGCTTTATTTATTTATTTTATTACCTATAATAAATAGTAATTTAAGTAATACGTTTAAGTACTATATCACCAGGTACATGCACGCTACATTCTATAATAAAATAACACCATCTTGTTTTTCAGCCCTCCTCAAAAGTATGTCTCCTCTATCATAGCAGTGGTTTTGTATCTGAATTCAAAAGTTTAAATCTAAAATTTCAGTAGCTTTTGAAATTGGCTACAAGCAAAAATTGATGATTATCATTTGGAATAATTCTTTAAATATGTTCTTACTTTTTTGTTTGTTTGTTTCCTGGTTGTTCCCTGTGTCTCTTTTCTTTTTTCCTTAATGTATCTTAGTCCCTTCAATTTCCTTCTCAGTACTCCACTAACACTTCCTCTCAATTCTAACTTAATCTACTATCTTCTTTCCCATTAACCTTTAATATACACGCTTGCTATCTCCTCTTTACTTCCTATCTGGCCCATTCATCTCTCATTTCTTTCCTAATATAATAGATGTGGGAAAGGAAACTCAATCCTCTATAAAACAAATACTGAAATTAAGATCTCGAAGATTAGAGAACAGGATAACTCCATTGCACCACTGGAATACAAACATATTTACATATCATCTTTTTCTCAGAGTTTTTTTCATCTTGCTTTTTCTAAACCAATGTTTCTAGCAGGGGGAAAAGGCAGACTAATTTTTAGTCCCTCTCTGCTCCATCAAGTGCAATTTCTCTAAACTGCATTTGAATTAACCTGTTCAAAGGATTAAGAGTACATGGTATTTATCTTTGAATCTCTGCTACCTGGCAGAGTGACTGCCCCGGAGTAGGCCCTCAGTGAGCATTTGATGAGCAGAACTGAAACAAGCAGGCTTCACACTTGCTAGGAAAATAAATACGTAAATTAAAGGAAAAACTGCTCACCAGTGCCTGTGGTGAGGACGGCAGAGTTGGTGGGGCAGGTAGTCAGTACACAAATTTTATCCCACTCTCCAATCTCTCACTCTTCTCTCTGATTATCTCTTCCCTTCTCTTCTAGGCCAGGTATTCAAGTTTCCAGCAGCTGTTTGAGGGTTAGGGTTAGGGTTTTACCTAGAGGCTCAAAAACTCAAATGGCTGGTGCTTTAATAAGTTGTGTTTTTGATCCGTGAATACGTGGTGAACCAATCTCACACCAAGGCACAAGAAAACCATAAATGTAAAAATTTCCTTTAATGATCTTTCTTTTCTTCCATTCCTATCCCTCTGTAACACTCAGATTTCAAGACATACTGAATTAAATTCTAACACGGTTTCAATACAACTTGGACTCACAAGTGTCAGCAGTGTGAGTAAGGCTGCGTATCATGGAGAAGAGTGGTGTTCACGTGGAATCTTTCAGAGGCTCCCATGAGGGTTTCAAAGTTTCCACCCCCTCCCCTCTGTTTTACCCAAAGAAGATCTGGTTTATTTTATACATTTGACTTCTGCATGCTTTTTTTTAGAGAAAGGAATCGGTTGCTATTTATATTTTGACATCAACCAACCCACATCAATTCTATCACCTAAAAAAAAAGAATAAAATTGGAACTAAAAAAAGTTAATAACTGGTATGTTCAAAAATGAGCAGATGGAAGAACCAGGATCTGAACCACTGAAAGTACCATTAAGGTCCTTCATCTTCCAGGAATATGTTTTCTCTGGTCTGCTGTATTTGAGAGAGTAGGATGGTTGATAGGAAAATGATTCTGTGCTACACAGCGAAAGTTTGGTCTGCTCTTTATTTCTGCTATATTCAGAGTGAATCTCATTCTGAAACTTAGTTCAACCAGTTCTGGAATTCACATCCAGTGAAAAAGAAGAAGGATGTGTAGACAATAATATGTTTTACCAAGTAAATACATGAGTTAATTTCATACTAGAGAATGGAAACCTGTATGTGGTACAGTGGAGGCCCATGGCAGGAATAGACAATACTTCAAAGGTGCCAAACTAAGATGTGATGCAGGTAAATGACAAAGAATCTGATAAGGGTCAGATATGAGCAGGTTGAGACAGGTAGCCTAATTGTCAGAGTTGACTATGGTCAAGTTTGAGATAGATTGGAGCATTCAAGTGGAAAATACTTAAAGCAAAGAGGCAGTCTTCACACTTGTCACCAACTGAGTATTTTAGGATTTGTGGGCTTTCTAGAAGTCTCACACCTTCAAGATCTAATTAATTGTCCTTATCCCTAACTCATTTCACCTGATCGTTGAAAAAAAGATCTTTTAATTAGTCACTGTAACACCAATCATCTCCATTCCTTTTGAATCCTCCACCTGATAAAACGATTTTATCCCCTAGGTTTGGCGATTCATTTACTCGCCAACACAGTTCCACATTTAGTAAAATGTGGTGATAAATCTGAGAATGTAATCCGTCATATATAAGAAACATTATGTATATCTATGTATTATTTCTATTTTTGGCTGTTTTGATTTGTGTGTTTGTTTTGTCTATCCATTTCTCTTTCCAGAAAAATTTTCATTTTCTTCGGGATCAAGATCTTTACACATTAATGATATATTTTAAAAAGTTCAAAATTCAGTGTAAGAGACACTCATCATAGTAAGATTCACACTAAGATTCCATAAAACATGTGGGGGATAAGGTAAATGAGGGATAAAGTAGAGGGGGGATAAAGTAGAGGGGGCTGGAGCACCAAATTTAGCTACATTGGAAAGTATCTTCAATCTCTCAGTGAGGAATTTATCCACTATGTCATATATAAATATTATAGCAAAATCTATGCAATCCTCATCACAGAATGAGATCTAATTATTCTCAATGTGTATGTTTGCCACATTTTAAAAGTTAAAAATAAAGAACATACATTGGTTATTGTTAAAGATAACTACCTGGACTCCCCTCAACTTTCATGCTCAGAAGATGAATCAAGGGAAAGGCATGTAATAGCATGTTTGGAAAGGAAATAGTGAATATTCCAGTAGTAAGGTAGCATCTGCTGAATGGTGAGCAAGCAGAAAAAAATTCATCTGCTGGTATTAAATCCTAAGGGACTAGATCATCAGAATCTCTCTCAATTTTCAATTTTACCAGTTCTCTGTTCTTAAGATCTTTAATCACACCAGGAAAAAATTTTCACTTTATCAAATTATTTCTTTTTTCACACCTTTTTCCAAATGAAAGCTACAGTCTACATTGACATTTTTCTGTCCTAAACCTTTTCAACTCTTTCTCCTAATACCAACATAAGCCTACCAAACCGATCAATAAACAGTGCCTTCTAAGGAAAATTCCTTAAGAATAATGACCAACAATTTCAAAACCATACTTATTAAATGTGAAATTCCAGTAACTTCCTCTTTCTTATTTCTCCTTGCTCACTGAAAGGGAGGAAGGAATTCCGGAAATAATAAGGAAGACATAATAATTGATTAGATGTAGAGTCTGAAAAGGGAATTGTTAAGGACGTTTCTCAAATGTCTGCCTTGAATAATTGGATAAATGTAATTTCTGTCATGAATAAGGACCAATGACATTCTGATTAGATTTCCATTCTGGAAAAGTCAAAGCTATAGGGACATGGACAGATCAGTGGTTGCTAGGGGTTAAGTGTTGGGGAGAGGTTTAATACAAAGGGCAGCATGAAGGAATTTTTTCGGAATGACGGAACAGTTCTGTAAATTGATTGTTGTGGGGTCTATGTGTTTCTATGCAGTGGTCAAAACTCATACCACTGTTCATCAAAAACAGTGACTTTTACTACAGCTAAAATAAAAAGTAAATAAAAGTAATCAGAGCTTGAAGATGAATTATTTTAAGTGAGGACATCACTTAAGAAATAGAAATATGTCAGAATGATTGTGAGGAAAATAAGTGAAAAATAATATAACGTTAAACTAGAAATTAGACCAGAGCACGGAAGATAAGATTGTGGCAGATTAGAAATAAGATTAAAGAAATAATACTAAATTAAGAGAGACAGAAAGTAAGAATGACACCTCTTAGCACTTCCCCAGGTGGCTTGTGTTTGAAAATCACTTCTGCATTTCTACTCCTCAGTCCCATCAAAACATTATTTTTTGGAGAGTGGTTGGTCTCCATGACTTTTGCTCAACTTAGCTGGTTGGCAAAATTCTTACTGCTGAATATACAATTGAAAATCACTTCTGCATTTCTACTCCTCAGTCCCATCAAAACATTATTTTTTGGAGAGTGGTTGGTCTCCATGACTTTTGCTCAACTTAGCTGGTTGGCAAAATTCTTACTGCTGAATATACAAAGAGGTGGGTAAGAAATGTTAAGATGAGGCAAACAGTTTGGACAAATTTGATGGGTACAGTTTAATTTTATAGATGATAACAATGACCACATCCAAGTCACTCAAGACAGTCACTCAGCCTTACTGAATGAATGAGCTTTGCTGAATTCAGTTTGTCAAAGCACCTGGACTCATGGCAGTCAAAACAAGAGGGAGGCTACTACTGTCCTGGAATAAATTCCCTCTGCGCACAACCATCAACCAGAGTTAGCCAACCACCATTATCTCTCCTCTGCAGGACTCAAAGTCTTTGTCAGCAGGAGTCTATGGAGAGCCCCCAATTCTTCTCCTTCCATTTACTGCACTAGGACACCCTGCTTTCCATTCACATTCTTCTCTCCCATCAGCAGTCACAGCCTTGCTATCACTGACTTTACAACATCAGGATGGATGGCATCATGCCCTTTTCTGTCCCCAGTAGCCCAGGTCAAATCCTCATCCAGCAGCGGCCTCTGTCTCTTCTGACATCATCTCTTAACCCTATGCATCTCCTAAATTTTAACACTCTGGACTTTAAGGTCAATCATCAGTAAATAACTTTTAAAGTTTATACCAAACTACTTACATGAAAGTCCCCATCTCCTACTGAACTGAAGCTTGGTACTTCCATGACACTACTTCTAGAAGTTTTTCAAATAACTCATGGTTTATTTGGCTTTTGTTTGTTTGTTTGTTTTGTTTTGTTTTGTTTTTGTGTCCACATCCCTTCTGCCTCAGGACTGAGAAAGGAAGTAAATTTTTTTTGGTTCCCCTTTGCTGCTTCCAGACCACTATCCCTGCACTTTGTAGTCATCTAATATTCCCCAAGGGACTCCCCTCTTTCTTTAAAAATTCTAGCTCCTGACTCATTAATATTCTGTTCAGTTCCGCACCTGTCCTCCTTCTTGGTGATTTTGAGCTCCCCATAGAAGGCAAAACTTTGATGATGTCTCAAATCCTTGAACTCCTTCATCCAGTGATCTTGTTCACCTCCCTACATCAGCTATTCCATCCCAACATCATATCCTTGACTTCAACATTTTCAATAACAAACTCTCTCAATTTAACATACCCTACTGTCTACTATCATTTTAATCTCTCCAGTTTACTCTTTCTGACACCTATCTCTCATAACTTTGGACTTCACTTGAACTTTCAACCCGTTTATCCCCAACTTGTCACTGCCCCTTACTCCCCTCATGTCCTTTCTTTACTATTTATTCAGCTTTGATTTATAGTAAATTATTATAATGAACCTTTCTCTTGATTTTTTTTCCACTTGCTAAACTAAAAGCTTGATTAAATCCAACTTTCCACCAACTCTACCCTGGGACCCCTGAAGCTAAACCCGGTTGGAAAACAATACACAATAGTGCTGACTGGTCTATTGTGATGACAAAATTTAAGAGAACTGAGAAGCCTGCTTATGAATAATGCTATATTTATTTAATCTATTTTCTCACCTACTGTTTTAGATAATTATTCTTCTCATACCCTCAAAACCTATTCCAATTTCTTCACACCCACTTCTTGACTTTGCTTCCTACTTGAGTGAGAATATAGAAGCAAAAACAAAAACAAAAAAAACAGATTTTACATAAACTGCCTTTAATCCATCTTACTTCCTGCCTGCATCTGTGCTAATAGCACCTCATGTTCTCTGCCATTACTGTGGGTGAGCTCTGAATGATCATAAGTAGGACAACATTCCCACTTATACATCAGGGGTCCACTCCAGCAACTTCATGTTCTTTCTTTTGCATTCTCAGCCTTTTCCTTTCCATTGGATCATTCCATCAGGGTGTCATAAGCTCCAATTTCAACCACATTGAAAAAAAAATAAAACTGCCTACACCCAATTCCTTCTTGTAGCTTACCCATAACTTACCTCCAATTTGATGACAAAGCTCTTTGAAAGAATCTATGCATAGTGGTCTCCTATTTCTTCCTTCACCTTTTCTCTCTCTTTTTAAAAAATTGAAGTATAGTCAGTTTACAATGTGTCAATTTCTGGTGTACAACCTAACGTTTCAGTCATACATATACATACATGTATTCATTTTCATATTCTTTTTCATTATAGGTTACTACAAGATATTGAATACAGTTCCCTGTTCTATACTGAAAAAAAATATTGTTTATCTATTAAATTGGGAGGCTGTTTTCTCTAGAACCCACTAAATTAGGTTCCACCATTATCACAGCAATGAAACTATGACCAACTTCAGCAATGACCGTCACTTTGCTAAATCCAGTAGTCATCCCTCAGACTTCATCCTATTTCATCGGTCGTTATTCATTTTGTCCTCAAAATCATTTCTCTCTTTTTTTTTAACATATCTTTTAACATAGTAAAACATCACTCTCATGCAGGTTTTTTCCTACCTTTTTGGTCATTCCTTCTCAAAGTCTACTGCTTTTTTTTTTTTTTTTTTTTTAATCTCTGACTCAAAGGTTGGAATGTTCCTGGACTCTGTCATTGGACCTATTCTCTGTTCCATCATTATGGTAACGGTGCCATCCACTTTATGGCTTGGAATATCACACATTTATGCTGATAACTCCCAAGTTTATGCTTTCTACTTACAGTCCCTTATGAATTATAGACCCGTATTTTCAAGGGCCTTGGCAGCTCCATTTACTAATTTAATTTACACCTCAAACTTAACACATCCAAAACTGCTCTGTGATATTCCCCTAAAACTGCTCCTCCTCAGCCTTTCCAAAATTACTTAAGAGGAACTGCATTCTTCCAGTTATTCAAGTTTGATAATCACGTTGTCATTCTTGACTCAATTTTCTGTCAACCCCATAGCCAATCTGATAACAAACCCTATGGTCTCAAATTCCAAAATATATTCAGAATTTTACTGCTTCTCCATTCTGTTACTGTTACCAGCTTGGTTGAGGCCACCATCATCTCTCATCTGGGTTATTTCAATAAGCCATCTGCAGGTCTTCCTGCCTCAGTGCTGTCATTCTTCTATTCTCAACGCCACTCAGAATGGATTAAAGACTTAAATGTAAAAGACCTGAAATCGTACAATTCCTAGAAGAAAACACAAGTAGTGTGCTCTTTGACATCAGTGTTTATAATATGTTTTGGATTTATCTCCTCAGGCAAGGGGGAAAAGCAAATAGAAAGAAATGAGACTATATCAAACTAAAAAGCTTTTGCACAGAAAAGGAAACTATTAACAAAACAAAAAGCAGACTACTGAATGGAAGAAGACAGCAGCAAACAATATATCCAGTAAGGGGTTAATATCCAAAATATACAAAGAACTCATACAACTTAATTTCAGAAGTCGAACAATCTAATTAAACAATGGGCAGAAGACCCATATAGGCATTTTTCCAGAGAAGACGCACAGATGATCAACAAGCACATGAAAAGATTCTCAGCATCACTAATCAGCAGGTAAATGTAAATAAAAAACACAGGAGATATCACCTCACACCTATCAGAATGGTTATCATCGAAAAGACCACAAATACAAAGTGTGGGTGATGAGGAGGAAAGGGAAACCCTACGCACTGTTAGTAGGAATGTAAATTGGTGCAGCCACTATGGAAAACAGTATGGAGTTTCCTCAAAAAGTTAATAGAACCACTATATGATCCAGCAATTCCACTTCTGGGTATTTTTCCAAAGAAAACAGAAACATTAATTTGAAAAGATACATGAACCCATATGTTCATTTCAGTATTACTCACAATAACCAAGAAAGGAAGCAACTTGAGTGTTCATTAATAGATGAATAGATAAAGATGTGGTGTGTGTGTACATATATAATGAAATATTAGTCAGCCATAAAAAAGAATGAAATCTTGCCATTTGTGACAACAAGGATTGATCTAGACAGTATTGGCTAAGTGAAATAAGCCAGACAGAGAAAGACAAATACCATATGATTTCACTTATATGTGGAATCTAAAAACCAAAACAAATGAACAAAAACAAAACAAATATGACACAACAGAAACAGTTATAGATAAAACAAAGAGATGGTTGCCAAAGAGGAAGAGGGTGGGGTGATGATTGAAATAGATGAGGGAAATTAAGAGGAACAAACTTCCAGTTATAAGATAAACATGTACTAGGGATGTAATGTACAATATGATTAATATAGTTAACACTGGCATTTGTTATATATGAAAGTTGTTAAAAGAATAAATCCAAAGACTTCTCATCATCAAAAAAATATTTTTTTTCTTTTTCTTTGATTTTGTATCTGTATGAGATGATGGACATCCACTAAACTTAATAAGGCAATCATTTCATAGTGTACATAAGTCAAATCATTATGCTGTACTTCAATTATATTTCAATAAAACTTAAAGAAAAAATATTGAAAAAGTTAAAGAATGATATTTCATTCTAATAGTTTTTTGAAAGTTTCCAAAAATTATTTATTATCATTATTGTTTACATCCTTTAAGCAGTTACTATGTGGTAGATAAGAAATTGAGAATATAGGAAGATACTTGGAAAGCAGGGATAATGAAGCATATGAGGACCACCATGAAAAGAAATCCACAAATTTCAATAGCTTAACACATTAGAATTTTATTTCTTATTCATGCAAACTCAGTATGGTTGGTGGAGATTCTCCCACTTCCAGTGGCTCAAGAATCCAGGTCCCTTTTATTCTGAGATGCAGTCATCTTAATATGAAACTTTTGTGATGTCTAGACTCAGGAAAGAAATAACGTAGGATTCCATAGCCAGTTCTTAAATCTTCCAACCAGTAAGTGACAGATACTACTGCCATTCATGAAGCCATTGGCTAGAGAAAGTCACAGGGTCCTTGTCTTGCAGGAAATGATAGAAAAAGTTCATAGTTTCAATATGCTCAGAAATAAAATAATGTGTAAACTTCAAATTGTATATGTTCAGAAAAGAATACACACACACACACACACACACACACATATATATGATAAATTATGTCAAACTCTACCAGGGAGTGTAAGGAAAAAGGGAATTGAAAAGAGCGTAATTACTGAAGTTAATCAACGAGAAGCAGAATTTTTAACTGGAACTTTAATATGGAAGTAAGACTCTGCCAAGCGAAAAGAAAGTTAAAAGTTATTCCAAACAGATTTACTTTAATATTTTACTTTATTTTCCTTGTGTGATATAGCCAAATTACATTTTAATACTTCTGACAAGTGGTTAGAGACATTGAGTATGACCAAAAGTGCAATAATCTTATTTACATGCTCCCCCTGGATTAACATATTAACTGTTAACAGGTTATGCATGTTGGTATTGAATATATGGCTGTATGTTTATGACTCTTAAAATACATTATTCTGGACCATTATTGGTCATCTAGTATGCAGATAGATTCAAGTTTCTCTAATTTTTAGGAACTCTTCTTAAGAGATTCTTTAAGAATATTCATTAAGTCTGCAATTGTTAGCAATAATACTTAAAAAATACTTGGAGCTTTTTATGAGAAAAACAATTATAATAGTAATATTACAGCTAGTATTGTATGAGATTTAGCTATTACATAATAATTTCATTCCCTGCAAAAACAGCTGAGAGCCAAATTGGCATATAAATTCACTAAAATTATTCAAATTTCATCCAGTTGGTAAATCTGGAGCAAAATTTTCCATGTTTTCATTTGAAGCTAAATTATCAATATACTGTTCTACAACGAATGAGGGTTTATCACCGACCACATCCAGAGATTTCATTGTCAATCTCACTTCTAGTGTGATTCAATGGCAAACCAAAATAATATAAATTGTCTTATGTAGTTGAAAAATGCAGGGAGAACTATATAAACTTTCATCTCCTTTAATTTTTAGCTTTGTTCCCATAAAGTTTGAAGTTTTTATTTTCAAGTATTTTAAAAAATTTCCCATCTTGATTTCATATTATGAATTAAGGTTTCTGATATAGATGGAAAAGGTAGGGGCACTTATTAGGTATTTCACACATTTTCACAGAAGTCAGATACATTTTGCTTTACTTCCAGGAGGAAAAATTATTCTAGGAACAATTCCAGTTCTTCTTTCTTGCCCATCCATTTGGCTCTAGTAGCAAAGTCATGATTATAGGGAAATCAGATCTGATCAGCATTACTGAAGTATAGGAGCACTTCCCATCTCTCTCCTATTCTTGACAATCTGTTTTGCTGTCTTCTCAATTCTTGTGAAACAGCAGGCTTGAGTGAGAAGTCAGCCCCACTCTGATGATCTTTGAGCACATGTTACTGGCAGAACAATATACTTGCTTCAGTTAGTGAAATAGAATCAGTTGGCTGTTTTTTATTTTTTTAAACTTTGAGATCCCAAACTATCCAACTCTTACTCAACTAATATTGCAAGCTACATGCAGAGAAAACTTTACAAATAAGCTTACTTCTATTCACCACCTGTATACAAAAATATTAAGAAATCACATGCAACATTATCAGTGTTTTAGATCTTATGTAGTCCATTGTTTATACGTCTTTCAATATATCACAAGCAACAGTTCTACTAAATATTATTCTTTGGCGTAACAAGGATGCCAGCTTTCCAAACTCTAATGGTTGTGTTCTCACTGCTCCACTATTTCCAGAAGCACAAAGCCATAGTTTTAGTTTTATCTCATGCAGTGCCACTCTTCTGATTTTGGAAATATGAAGAGAAATAAAAGAATCAGCTAAAAGAGTTTAAATTCACTTTTTGAAAGTGGGACTCGAGAATAGAAATATATATTTGACTTTTTTTATTTCAAATAAATTATATAAAATGATACACTCCTGTATATAAATTTAGCCCAAATCAATGGAAGCAACCTGGCCTCAAAGATCAAATTTAAATATATTCCAAATATGACTTTTGCCCAAAGATGTAAGACTAGTTTGAGAGACAGTAGCAGATGGTAGCACTCTCTAGGACTATGGTTCTCAACTGGGGCCAACGTTGCCTCCCCTCCCCTCCCAGGGGTCATTTAGTTATGCCTGAAGACATTTTGTTGGTCATGACTGGGAGTGAGGAGGTGTTACTGTCATCTGGAGGGTAAAAGTCACAGAGTCTTATAAACATCCTATTAAACACAGGACAGTCCCCTTGCCCCCACCCAACACCTGCAACAAAGTATTATCCAGCCCCAAATGGCCATAGTGCTGAGACTGAAAAAAGCTGGTCTAGGCCATTGGATAGAAGAGACTAATCAACAGGTAGGAGCTACAAACCCATAAGCATGGTACCCCTAAGCTCTACATTGACCAGATGACTGACATCCTAGGATAGTAGAACTTGCAAATAGAAGATGCGGTTCTGGCAACAGAGTTCTTATCATAGGGGTAGAGAGAAGTAAATACCCTGCTGTAGGGTTTGGAGGAATGCACACTGCTAGCTACCTAAAAGCCTTGTGTACCTGACAACAGATATTGGCCCTGGAATCTGCCGAAGTTTCCCTCAACATCAATGTATTAATTGGACTGATTGGTGAGAGGCACTGAATTAGCATAAAACTATATCAGTTCATTGTAGAAAAAAAAAAAACATTTCAAATATATGCTTCACTGACATACTAAGCCAGTTGCTTACCAGAGACTGATTACTGAAGTAATAAAGAGGAAGAAAAACAATTATTTTGATGGATAGATGAACTCCAGAGTGTATATACTAATTTAGTTATTTAATTTTCATTACATTTATGAAAAACTAAAATTTAATACTATGCATATTTCTTTGGGGAGTTTCATTTTTAATTGGATACGAGTTGAGCTCACTCTTTTCCCACCGCAGAAATCACGGACTAACTCAGTAGGTGTGTGCCGCACATACACGTAGGTCCCTGCAATTGTATAAATAATTTCTCTTTCTTCATACATACACTCAGATGGGTCTTCAGTGGGACACAATTAAATAAGACAAAACAAAAGGCTGTGAGAAATTATTACAAGGGAATTTATCTCTTAAATTAATAATTCTCCCTCAAACTTCTAGAGCTCAGCACCAGGATTGTTTTTAATGATTTTAAATCTTATTTTACAGGAAAAAAAAAGGTTCATTTCAAGTGAAAATTTTAAGAAACAA
Source organism: Camelus dromedarius (assembly GCF_036321535.1). Classification (NCBI taxonomy): domain Eukaryota; kingdom Metazoa; phylum Chordata; class Mammalia; order Artiodactyla; family Camelidae; genus Camelus; species Camelus dromedarius. The sequence continues at coordinate 16,499,454 of NC_087465.1, read as the reverse complement.
TGTACAGGTGATACCTAGATATATTCCATTGTTCTTAAAGTTCTTCTTCAGAGATGAAGGAGAGTCATTTAAAAGAGTAATTTGTTTATTCTAATAGAATCCTGTAGTAACAGTAAAGCAGCTAACTATATATATTTTACTATAATGATATAAAGTATTTTAGACCTAAATATAGTTACCCAGATTTTTTAAAGCTTTAATAATAAATTAATAAAATGAAAATTCAAGAGAAACAGGATATTATCAGTAACTCTCAAAAACATGATTTGATTAAATAAAGCAACTTGCAGGGTTTTATATAATTAGATATCATTTATATAATATTTAAAAGGCAAAGCAATACTGGGTATGTCCTTGATCCACCCACATACACACATACTTACACAATTTAAAGGATTGAAAGGATTCACATCAAATGAATAATCAAGGATGCATGAAAATGGGACAAGAAGAAACGAGGAGAGGGACTGGGCTGGCATGTGATGAGGAAAAACCAGGACCTCATCTTTATCTGTAATTTTTATTTCACTTCTTAAAGCGATATGTAAACAGAGTATGATAAAATATTCACAATAGCTAATCCTGTGTGAAGAATGTAAAGATGTTTGCCATATTGTTTTTAAATTTAATGTGCTTTTAAACATTCCTCAAAATAAAAATTCTGCTTAAAAATTAAACAGGAAACGTGTATCTGATATACAGCGGTAACTATTCGTAGAGACCAAAGAAAAAATGTCACAGTGTATATGGACACCTGTAAGTAATGGGGCTTATGTAGATATCTTGGGGAGAAGGCGGTGAAATGAGGCTAAAAAAGGAGATGGTGAGTTTGTGTTAAAAATTACAGCTGCACCCCAGGGATGATGGTTAGCTGTTGGAAGCTAATAAAAAAGAAAGGAACATGATCCAGTGTGCAGTTGGAAAGATCAACCTAACATAAGCAGAGACTCATTTTTCAGTATACGTTCCATACCACCTTTGCTGAAAAATATAATTAAGATGACTACATATACAGAAATCAGAAAAAGGAAACCTGCATATGCATCCAGGGTGTCTCCAAATAAGAAAATACATAACAGTTTAAAATATACATTGGATTATATACAAGAACATATTTTTTTCTGAAATAAAGAAAAATTTGAATCTGCACCGAAGAGTGAACCAAGTCCAGGAAAAGCAGATACAGAATTCTCTCAGCAAGACCTCTGTTTTTGAAGTTCTTGTGGAACTTCAAGAATAAAGCCGCATCTAAGGATCCAGACCGTAAGGGAAAGGCTTCCATGAGAGGGAAAGATGAACTGGGTGCCAGATGTTTCCACAGCAGCATCCAGGGAGAACCACAAGGTGGAAGGGTGGTGCCCACAACATCTGAGCACACCTACACTTCAGATGGAGAGAGTGAGCAAAGAATGGTATGCCTCACCAAGTTGTCCTTCAGTTCTGACGGCAGTAGATCGATCTCAAATAGAAAATAACCTAGAGTCCAGTGAATAGAGTACAGATAAATCCAGAGGGGGGAAAAAAAAAAGCTAATGGATCGTGAATAGTTTTTCAACAAGAAGAAAAAGCAAAACTTTCAAAACTCTAAAACTGTTAAATCATTGTTAAAAGAGACTAACTATATGGTAAATGTGGAATCCAATTAAACAGAGATCTAATTCTAAAAAATCACGGGGATCATGTTTATACCACAAAATGGATAGCGTATAAACCTTGACCCTATAAAAATTACTTACATTTTTTTCAAAGAATGATATTTTGGGGCAGGTATTGACTCCTTGCTATTGAAAAAAATGGGAAGATCCAACACAAATACACTTCCTTTCTCCTTTCCTCACTTTGTTCTAACTTTTAATTACCTCACCTTATAGTTATTCTACCTTTTGATTACCTCACCTACATGTATTGGACATAACGCATGCATGCATGTGTGCTCACGTGCACGTGCACACACACACACACATCCAAAAACAGACAATGATTTTTAGAGGTAATATAGACATATCTACGTTAAGGAAAAGGGATATAATTCTACACACATTATCATCTGCTGAGATTCCCTTGCCCGAATAAATCATGGGTAGTGCTTTATGTTATTTCGAAGAGTGGTTTCAGTTTCTCCTGCTGGTAGAACACCTGCTGATACGTGAATAATAAGGTCCATAACAATTTTGCCAAATAATTGAACCGTTTGCCGCAATGGCTTCCTATAGTTACACAGATGAGAGACTAGGCAAACCTTGCAGGTTAAAAATTCTTTCTGCACTTTGCACTATGTCAGCCCCCACCCACGGGTTTTTATAATCTGAAGGGAGACATTTATTTTTATTCTTTCTACAACAAAATCAAATGAGCGCTTTCTTCTTCCAACTACATACACAATGGTATTTAGTACTCTTGCTGTAACTTATTTTAAAGTATTAATTTTCAACATGTACTGCACCACAGGCAATGAAAGGTTATTTCCCTAGACTCTGCTCTGTAAACAATCCAGAAATTTGATCAAACTCATTAACCATTTGTGCTCCTTCTACTTCAGATGCGATAAATTCCAACCAGAGTTTCAAATTAGCATGTAAAATATGTGAGTTTAATTAACTTTGTTGCATTGCGAGCAAAAGGTCGTATCTTCAAAGAAAATTAGAAAGAAACCCCTTTGAAGCAAAAATTAAGTAAGACCTTTGCAACCTCAAAATTAATCTTAGAGGTTTCCTAGTACCAACCATATTTTTTTCAAAAGAAAGTTTAGACTGTGTAATTTATTTTTTCTCAAGTCATTCATTACTCAGGACTCACGTTCTGTCTGACATAGTACAGGCTGCTTACTGTTTCCTCGCTTACAAAACACAGAAAGTTGTTATCAAATTGATAGCAATCAATGATGTTGGTAATTTTATTATTTATTTATAAATAATTTTATTATTGTTGTTGCTGTTGTTGTTATTGTTATTATGCTGATTTCCTCTGTCCCAGTTTGGCATTTTCATTTGTACCCTTAGATAGGCGTCTTCAGAAGGGAATTGTCTGAATAACACCAAAAAATATCTGTCTTCTGAATGACACTACAAATATTTTCCCTTTGAGATTGAAACTATGTATATGATAAAGTAACCAATTAAGAAAGCCAAATTTTCTCAAGCAATATTATTCTCAAGCAATATGCACAGGTTATTTTATGTTACCATCTCAAGTAATAAATCAAGTGAAGTTTTTAAAAAGAATGATCTTCTTCTACCTCTGCTTCATGGCATAACCAGCATCCTTGTTAAGCACATTTTCCTTTAAAAAAAATTTCTTGATTTCTCAAAGTATGCTTAATTCAATAAAATGATTGTAGATCATCTATAGAGAGACTTTTCTATAAAATTTAACCCCTAGTATGTTGAAAATACAAACTCAATTATCACCATATCAGTTCTTTCTATTTATTTTGCTTAAAGAATAGCATTTCACAATCCAAACAATTAATCGCCAACTCCCTCTTCACCCCTAGCCTGCATTACCTCTGCGAACATACATACATTCTTGCATTCACAGACATCTCTTGCCTGCATCTTATGAAGAATAATCTATTCCCAGGATTGAGTATGTGAAAAGGATGGCAGGATACAGAAAAGAGGAAAGTTCCTAATTCTTCTTGAACCAGGAAGTTTTATTATTTCATTCAAACGGAATATCCTAAACTCAACCCCCAAGTTCTGAGTCTGTATCAGTTGTTCCAAACACTCAAATTGCATAGGTCAGTAAGTCCAGAAAACAAATTCAGAGCCTGGTATAGCTAATATTTTTTTTCAGGTGAGAAGAACTTTTAAAGTCATCATTTTATTTAAGATAGGACATTTTAACTCCCAAAATACAGAAGGAACATAATTTTAAATTAAAAGGAACTATTTATAATTTTGCACCAATATGTATACCACATGGTATTCAGTTTTACTCATTTTATTCTAGACCTTTGAAAGCTCATCACAGGCAAAATCTACCCGTGATTGGTATTAGGGCTCATTGTTTTATTCCACACAGCATTTATTCCATACTGCCTTGTATGGATATTGTTTTAATCTATTTTATTTAGCATCTTTATTCTGCTTTGTTATTACCCACAACACCTGGTCAGATGATTCACTCAAAGTGTGCAGTCAATATATTTTCGTAGGATGAATGAATAAAAAATACCATTTGTTTCATGTCTTCCTTCCTTCCTTCCTCCCTTCCTTCCTTTCCTTTCTGCACCACCAGATTCAAATAATAGTGGATTATGCCAATGAGACTTGTGCATACTCTGTTTTCTTTTAAAATGGATAATTTCATTCTTAAACAAAATTATTCTAAATAAAGTTTTAAAGTTCTAGTACATTCATTACTTACCTCCCCCCAGAAAAGAATTTTGATATAAAGAAACTATACCATATGACAATGAAGTCAGAGCATTCACTTAAGAAAAGTTTTCCCCAATTCAGTTACTCCTGAAGCTCTAAACCATGTCTAAACAGAGGAATTTGCTGGCTTAAAGTAACTTTAATTATATTCCAGGTAACTGTTGGGCTTCTCTTTGGTTATTGTGTAAAGTAGAAATTAATGACTAACCCTAACCTTGCTGTTTAATTCATCAGTATTTCAGATATCAACACCTAAAAGTTGCCAATTTCTTACAAAGCAAACTCATAAAAATAAAGTCATTCCATTTTTTAAGTAAACTTACATTAAACTATAACTCTAATCATAGTGCAAATATACTTTTATATTTTTGTTTCTCATGCTTTTCAGTTGCCCTGGTACAACCTAAAATATTAAACATGTCATTCCTAAATATTTTATATACTTACATTTCAAATTTTTATAATTCAGAAAAATATTTCCCCAGAGTTGACAGACTCTTATCTCTGAATCTATTGGAAATGAATATCAAAAATCCCATTGTATTTTCATTACATTGTCTTCAGGACAGTGGTGATTTGGACATCTGTAAAGATTAGTTTCTTAAGTAAAAATCAGTAAATGCAATGAGTTTTAAGTTTACTGTTAGGCATTCAGTCAACTCACGTTTTATCCAAGAATTTTTTTTTAATTCTTGAAATTACAGAAAATTCAGTATTTAACCAAATGTTTTTGAAATCTTGCTATTCTCCAAAATATCTTACCCATGAATTTAAAGTTTTCCCACATTCCCACATTATCACATACAACTTACACAACTCTATTTTCCATGACCAATAGCCATATTTTTAAATAACCACATTTATTTATTGCACATGTCTACACATGAATTATTTCTGTATCATTTCACCTTTAGGTACCCTATTTTGTCAGTACTCTGCTACATATGTCAGAAGAATATTTAAGTTCAATTTCTTTACTGTTTAATTTTCCCTATGTCTTTATCATTGTACCATCGCATAAATCAGCATAGCACAGAGTGGTACTTGGATAAGTACCCTCCTCCTTTCTCCTGGTTAGCTGGGCCTCATTCTGTTGAGTTACTCCCCATCTTCGCATCCATGAACCCAAGGAAGTGGCGCTATAATTAATCCAACACGAAGATGATATTTTCCTTGTTGCCTGTATTTGGTTGAGGTATGGGCATGCAATACAATTCTGGACAGTAAGATTTAAAATGATACTAGCAGAGTCCTATAGAAAAGATTTTCTTTGCTTTTATATGAATGGATATGTGCCCTTTGGACGTTGCAGTGTGAAGAAACCATGCAGCTGTAACCATCTCAGGAGCCGGAGATCTTGAGTCCAAAACTCTCAGAGAATCAAATACAGAGGAAAGACCAAAAGATTTGGTTTTTTAATGACATTGTTGGACTTCTGAAGCAACTGGGAGACTTTTCCAGGTTTCTCGTTCTCTGAGATTAAGCAGCCCCTTATATTTGAATCACCTTGGCTGTGTTTCTGCTACATGCAATCTGAAGCCATCTATGGGACTTCTCCATGATACCGATAAGAAAACCAAGACTCAGAGAAACTGTGTGGCTGGCCTAAAGGGGTTTGATAGAGGCATGGCTAGAATATAAACTCCTAGTTCAGTTCTCTTTCTAGGATTTGGTGAAGTCTCTTCTTTAAGAACAACTGGTCAGTTGCAGAGGACACTGATTAACTGTATGTCCTATAAAGGTACAGGGTACACAGTACAGAACTGTATCCAATAACACACACATATGCACATTACCTTGCATCGAACCACATGAAACTACCATCCTTTGAACCAAAAAGTTCAAATATGGGAAATGTCATGTGGTTCAACCTAACAATTTTATAGAAGTCCCATTGCTAATGTAGAATAGATATATCTAATTAATGTACATTAAATACTCTTAATTTTGATTCTTAAGTTTGCTACCTAAAGTTTATGTGGAAGTGCCCTCATTTTTTTGTAAATTACCTTGATCAGTCTTCTTTCAGAGGTAAATTCTAGTTTATTTAAACTAAGTTGAAAAGTTTAAGAGCATATCTATCCATGACAATATTATAAAACTTAAAGCATCTAAATGACATGCTCACTTTTTTTAATGAATGCTTTTGGTGTTCAAAACTATGATGATGTAACAAAAGTGAGGAGAAACGTATCTTCCATTAGAGAACGCTGCATCACGTTTTTGCAAAAGAAATATAAACAGTGATTGTTTTCAATATTATAATTTGTTGTCCTTTGAAGTGGTATTTTATAGCTTACTTATGGTGTTAAGCCAGGCATTTAGGAGTTTCTCCCCAATGTGACTCCCACTGATTTTAGGAAAATTACATATAGAACTCAAGAGTTGATTGGATTAACTCTCCTAGTTATTTTAATTGGTATGAGACCACAGTACTGAGAGGAGGAATTCAACTTTTGTGCTAAGGTGTTCACACTACTTTCTGTCTACTTCCAAAAGTATCTTTTCTGGAAATTGTACACTAACAGATCCTACAAAAACAAAGATTGTTTAGTTTTTAAAAGTTTAAACACTGCTTTAAATGCATAGAGTTCACAAAAATGAGATTAGCAACTTCAGTATTGCAGTGTAGAAATATTATAAAAATTATTACAGAAATCAATAATGCTTTCATTTCCAGAACTAATCTGATGGTAAGATCTTGTTTATATAGATATTAAACAAATGCATTATTCACATTTTGTAATGATTTTCTAGTGGGAAAAAAAGACTTTTTTTAATTATCATATAGAAGTGGTGTAACAAATGAGTATAATTTTTATTAACAGAAAGTTAATTTACATAAAACAAATGCTCATTGAATTATTGAATATGATAATATCTACATGCCTATTCCTGTTTGTCACATTTTGTGCCTTTCGGTGACATCAGAATTATAACAATCTGATTTATGCATTAAATTTAATGCATAATATGACAACATACAGATATGTATGCCTTATAATGTATAATTTAAACACGACTGCTATATATTCCACCCATTCTTTCATAGCTTTACCGATTTTTCTCATGCAGCCAGAAATCACGATTAAAATGCAGGTTGCCAGATAACGAATGTCTGTTTGATTTAATGAATATTTTTATAAAAATACTCCAACTATGAATGTTTTAAAAACCTTGTCATAACATTCACCAAACTTACACATGACAGCAAGCATGTGTTACTGCATTTTCATCTTAAATATTTGATGATTGCCTCTTTAAATCCAAGATTCATAACCCAAAGGCTTTCATTTTCTTACACCATGTGTAATTCAAGAGACATTTATTAGTACAGTCTTCTTTCTATGCATCAACACAACATATCTGAAAAAAAAAGCAATATATGAACTTCCCAGAATTTTGGACATATTCTAAAGTATTAATTATGCATAACAATATTTTATAATATGTATACACTATTTATACTCTTTTCCTTTCTCCCTCCCAATGGAATAAAGATAGAATTTACAATAAAGATAATTCTGGTTAAACATTAAAAACTACAATACAACTGGAATCCCTTTCAAGTTACATTTAAAATGTGTAAACATTTCCTGACCTACCCACATTTTCAGGAAATGATTACAGTACACAGCTGCAATTTACGAGGTTCTGAAAACACCAATGTTCTAATAATTTCTTAGCAGTAATGTCTGTTTTTAAATTACAGATTTAATGTTCACATAAGTAAATAATAGAAAGAGGTCCAGTACAGTCATCTTTATTATTTAAGAAGGAACCCAGCCCACAATTGTAAGAGCAATTCCCTACTAGGTTACAACTGAAGGTCACCCACTGATGGGTCACTCTCCCCTGACCTTGGGTGTGCAGAAAGGTAGTTCACCATGGTAACCTTGGTCTTGATGCTTTCCATACAGTAAATCATTTCAGTCTCTTCATGTAATTCTTTTATTGGCTGTGCAATTGAAATGTCATGCTTCACGAACAGAGAAGCTGGTAATTTCATATGGGTGATTAAACCAACTTTCTAATGTATGAGCGTGGATAAAGTTGTATGAAACTATTTTAACACACTTCATCGTAATCTTTCCTCTGTGTTTTTCAAATACGCTAGTCAACGTAGTTTACCCTAACATATTTTCTTAATCCTTAAGTGCTTACAGTCTATCAGTGTACTCTCAAATATCTGGTATCATTTGATAAGTTACATGATGGTGTTTCTACCTGCAATTTCTACATTTCTTTCTACAGAAAAGAAAAAAGCGTGTGTGGATATGTGTGTATTTATGTTTGTACATAAAACAGAGCTCTTTAAATAATACTGAAATTTCCAAAAGCAGGCAAGTTTTAAAAGGACATTTTAGGCCCTAAGCCAACTCTGACATTCCACCTTTAATTATGTGAAAATCAAAAGAGTGTATTTTAATGACAAATTATGAGAAAATCATGAAAAACATACTTTCTTTAAAAAGCAGAGTTACAAAATTGCTTTCTCCTTTATGAACTGTTGATGTCAATATCTCCAAACAATCGTTCCCTTATGCTTTTATAATAAAAACTCTGCTTTTTAGAAGCTCATTCTATTTCCTTAAATTACTCTCACAATCACATCTGTCAAGACCCCAACCAGCCCTACCCTGACCCTGCACAACCACACAGCCCCCACATTTGTTCGAATCTTAGCACTTAACTCACAATTCCTTCATTCATAACAATTTCTGCCATCACTCTAGGAGATTTTAAAAGCCACATGGACAACTCATCCCAAAATCTGGCCTCTCAATTCCTTTAAATTCTCATTACCAGAAACCTTCTTTGGTTACTCACTTTTCTAGACAAACCCTTGATCTTGTCACCTCTAAAGCTCTTCCAATCTTAATATTGGTATTATAAGAATCCTGCCCTTTGACAGCTACCAGCTTTCCTTTTATTTTTTAATTACCATTAAACCCTAGAACTCATTACAAATAGAAACTTCAATTTGTTTATCTTTTAGTATCTTTCTATAATTAGTCCCTCTATAACTTCACCTCCCTCCCTACCAAGTTAAGATCTTATGGAACATGATTCTAACCCTTGCATTTCTAAAACTTCTCCTCTGTCTTTTCACTTCACCCATTTTAAAGATCCCAAATTCAGGTGGTCCCAGTAGTCTTCCTTTTCCAGCCATAAGGTCAAGCATCTGAGTCCTGCTAGAGAAAAGCAAACAGGAAATAATGACACCTTTATATAAATAAAAAAATAAATCACAGATTTTAATGGAACACTCAATACTTTCTGGTAATTGTACCGTATTCATTGGTCAAGCCATGTCCCTGTCCTCCACACAAAGGTCTCAAACCTTCCACATTGTCCTCAAACCGCCAGCAGTCTCACAGAAAACCTTACTCTCAGCAGTCAGATTATAACCTTCTGCAACACGGAGTAAGTAGATGCAGGCAGAGGAAACTCCCTGATATCAAACCTATGAACTTGCCTGCGTTTGTCCCATTATCTCCTTGTTAAATAGATGGTGTCCTTCCGCTGAGCCACTTCCCTCCCATTCTCTCAGATACTGAAGTATCAATGACCCCTTCTCTAACTTTGGCAAGATCTCTTTCTAGAATTCTCTTCCCACTCCTAAACTGATGAACTCTTATAACTCTTTAGATCTCAGTTCAAATGTTTCTTCTTCACTGAAGACTTACCATTCCCACCAAAATCAATCAAATTTCTCTATTTTTCAGTCTTACTTTCCATCAACTTTTTTTTTATATTAAATATACTTCCCCAAGCTCTACAGTAGGTCTTTGCTGTTTATCTATTTTTTATACATAGTGGTGTGTATTTGTTCATCTCAAACTCCTAATTTATCCCTCCCTCTTTCCCCTTTAGTAACCATAAGATTTTTTCTTTATCTGTTAAGTCTGTTTCTGTTTTGTGAATAAGTTCATTTGTATCATTTTTTAAGATTCCCCAGATAAGTGATATCATATGGTATTTTTATTTCTCCTCTGGCTTACTTCACTTAGAATGACATTCTCCAGGAACATCCATGTAGCTGCAAATGGCATTATGTTGTCATTTTTATGGCTGAGTAGTATTCCATTGTATAAATATACCACATCTTCTTTATCCAGTCATTTGTTGATGAACATTTAGGCTGCTTCCATGTCTTGGCTGTTGTAAATAGTGCTGCTATGAGCACTGTGGTCCATATATCTTTTTGAATTAGAGTTTTCATCATTTCAAGATATGTGACCAGGGGTGGGATTGCTGGATCATATGGTAAGTCTATTTTTAGTTTTTTAAGGAACCTCCCTACTATTTTCCATAGCGACTGCACCAAATTACATTCTCATCAACTCTATTTCTTACTTTCCTGCATTTTAATTGACATGTTTATCACAATTTAAAATTCTATTTATTTAAGTGATTATTGAATTAATATCTGTCCTCCAATACTGTTAGCATTACAAAGTCACCATTATGGCACATAGTAAGAGCTCAATAAATCTTTGATCATGAATGACTTACTTAGCATTACTATATAACAAACCCTATATTTATAAACTCATTTAACACAGCAACCCAATCTTCACTTTATAGATGAAAAATCTTGGCTCTAGAGTTGACCTAACAGCTACACTCAACTGTTCACAAATAGATGAAGTGAAATGGTTACAGTTTGCCTGCCCAGACAGCGAAAATATTAGAGCATAACTGTGATGAGATTTGGTCCATATTTTTCATGATATGCAGGATAACTATGAAGTCGCAAAGCTGAAATACATTAAAAGTTACTTTTGACTCTTTTGACACTATGAATTGAAATGTGAAAAGGGTAACACTTTTTATATTCATCTCAGGTGCTTTAATTTCATTCTGTTTCTTTCTTAGTAGCTTAATGATGTTCTAAGACCAGGTTAATATTAATGGTGAATAAAGAAGGAAGAAAAAGAAAATAAAAATCTAGAATATAGAACTTTGGCTGTTTGGGGATTATAGCAAGTTACCTTTGGTCTCCATGGTCTCCTGAGTCCCCTGGATTGGAGTAAATGGGTATACTCAAAAGAGACATAAGGGTGCTGAGGGCTGACTCTGGCTTTTGAAATACAAAGAAAATACTGGAAAGGAAGTGTATCATAATAGTGGAGGCAGGGGTGTGGGGGGAGCAGTTAGAGAGAAAGGGAAAATTCAGTTAAACAATATTCCTTTTCCAATCTTGGCTTTGCCCCACTAAATTCTTTAGAGCTGAATCTACATAGCCTTCAAAATATAGCAAAGAATCACACTCATTATATTTCATTTTTTACCAACATTCTATAAAGTATTGAAGACCTGAATATAATATCTGATTCAATAATCAAGAGAAGAGGAAGCAATTTTCAACAAAGCAATCCTCCATGGGAAAAGAAACACTCTTGAGAGAGTGTAAGAAGGCTTTCAAGTCAGTGGGAAGGGAATGTGAAAGCACTTCATTGAAGCTCATTGTAGCTTGTGCACAGATTGCCTGCCAAGAAATGCTCATTCAATATGGGGAAATAAATTCCCATTCACTAATAAACACAGTCAAATGCAAAGTTGCCTTACAAAGTCAAAAGTCTATAAATATCTCATAAGTGATTTATGCCCTACCATAGTTCCCCCAAATTATATTTTATCACAAGGCTTTTTTTAGTTATTCCTGTACTTTTCTTTGACTTCAGTGGTTCATAGCAAAATCGTGTGGTCCTTAAATTATTCATGTTTCCATGAGAAAAGATCATAATTCTCCATCCACAAGGATCATGCAGCATGGGAATATTTTATTTTGCAGGTTTTGTACATATGAATAAACAGGAAGTGAGATCAATGACTAGTAGTATTAACCATCAGCACCCAATCCTTCTGTCAGCCAAGGCTCAAGTGTCATCTCTTGACCTGAACATTGACCCAGGAGTCAGAAAAATAGCCCAGGGGTTGTATTTTCCAATAATGTGCTGGAAACCCATGACAAGCTCACAGCCAAGTAGTGAAACACTTCTTAACTCACAAGACCATCAAATAGGATTAAGTGCTCTGAAATCCATGGATAACAGGTGCTCCAAGGACTGAAGAGCTCACCAGGTCACCTCTTTCCCTCTGGGTCACTCACCTTCTTGTTCCCCATGTTAGGAGAATATTGATGAGCAGAGAGACAGAAGATGCCAATGGCAGCAAAAAGTGATGTAGGGGAAACCTATCAGTTTCTCATATACAAGTTTTATGCTGTGATGCTAAAATTCTATAATGATCTTTAAAATATTAATGCATTTGATCATTTGCTACAATTTTCAAAATCCTTGGAAGATTCTCATCAAATGATAAAAGTTGGTTTTACAGACAGATACTTATTTGCTTTCACATAAAAATTGCTCCTAATAACATGCTATTAGCCAATTTTAGGAAGATTTTTAAAAAATAGTTTGATGAAGCATAATGATTCAGTAAGATAGCAGTATATCCAAAATACAGAAGATGATCTAAATATAGCATCTCAGTGAGGGAAAAAAATCAATTTGGAGCTCAGCAAATGTACATTAGTTCATGGAAGCTCACTGATTTACGAAACTCAATTACTTGAAAATCCATAAAAAGTTATTTCGAAATGATCTAATTTGTTAATTTTTAAAAAGACTCTCAAAAACTTTTTTGAAATGAAACATGGTAGTAAAACATCATTTGAATTGAAAAAGTTCCTGCAGTAATTTTAGAAATGCATGCTTATTTGGAATTTTTAAACAATGTTTGCCTGCACTGCAGTCTGTTCATCTCCCTAGATGTACAGTCTACTAAATGAATGGCCTTCAAAAAGTATCTTTTAAACCTTAGAATTCTTTTACAATGAATTTAGATTTCCTCCCTTTCTTCGTGGCAATCTGAAGAGATCCCTAAAGTTCAATTTCAAAACCTCTAAGTTACAGGAGAACTCCACTGGGATGTCCACCACTCCAACTGACTTGAGTTTTGGTGAAATAAGATTTCATTAGATACTCATTTTCCTCCTAAACATCATAACAAAGAAGGAAGAAAAAATGAAAAGTTTGTGATACAGTAAAATGTTTTTGTACTGTTAGCTTATCTTTCCTTAATATAAAAACACTGTGGTATAGTAAAATTGTAGCTTGTACTTTGTTGGATTTATTTTTGAACATGTCAAAAAGGCACAGCAAACCTTTGCAAAAAAAAAAGACATATTGACCTTTCCATCTCATTATAAAATTAATTTGTATTGTTTGTAGGAGGGAAAATACAAGGGCAGAAACCACCTACGAAAAAGCTCTAAGTGTGGGAATAAATGTCTTTAAATGTTAGTCAAACTAATTTACATATTTTTCTCTACATTTAGCTAAAGGGAAAAGTATGCAATTCCAACTTGGCCTTGAAGCACACATACAATGTACAATGGGCAGCAAAAGCAACTGAGAAATTCTGACCTGAAAGGAATAGGAAGGCAGTAAGTACCACACAGCCAGCGAGATGGACGATGCTGTGGCATTCTGTGCTTCCTGGTAAGGGTAGCACAAATCTGCATTTGTTGGAGTTGCTTTTCTCGGTGTATCACCTGGATTCTAGCCAGCCCCCAGGCTGCATCAAGCATGATTGTCCTTCTCCACTCCTAAAGTTGTAGAAAATGAAGAAGAAAACCCATGGAAAATAAATGTCTCCACCAATCCCCTGTTTACAGTAATGAGAACTGAAAACTTTTGGTGATAAATAGAGATTACAGAACAGACAATATTTTTTATTGCATCAAATGAGTGTTTGAAAAAAATGTGAAGTGCTTTGGTGAGCTACTATGTAACTGTGAAAGTTAGTTTTTTCAAACATTACCCAAACTGATTTACATATTTTTCTCAGATTTTTCCTAAAATAACGTATCTTCATTCAGCATGACTGTATGACTCAGATAAAGTGTGCAGTGGGCAGGAAGAATAAATGATAATTCAGTGCCAAGTGACCAAAAGAAGAACAGTTCCCTAAAATGCCCAGATTTTTGCCAACATGTAGGAAAAATAAAGGTACCCTTACCTTATTTTGAACAGAATCGTTTACTTTATACTCAGATTTTATTTTCTTGGTAAACAAAATTCTTGAATGTTTTTGTAACTGTTTTCTGTTTGTGTACTGTAGACTTAATGATGTTCCACTGCTTTATGATAATTTAATAAACTTTGCTCATGATGGAAAGAATGAACTCATCCTTACCAAACATTTATTAAGAATGCCTCAGCGGTACCCATTACAATACACATCAGAGGTATATTTTGTTTTGTGCAGTGGAGCCATTCTGCAGAGCACTGTGTCATAAATTCCTTCCTCCAATCCTTTCCCGCCTTCTGCAGCCAAAACAGTTGCTGCCAAATGGATGTGTCTATGGTCTACTTCTGGTCCTGTGCTGCTCTCTCTCAAAGCCATTCGCTGATTCCCCACTGCCCACCTGCTTACCAAATGCTAGGCACGGTGCTTATGACTTGGAATGTATATGTTGCTTCATCTTTATAACAATTCCAGCAGGTTATATGAATATAATCTCATTTTTATAGAATATAAATAATTTTCCTAAAGTCATATAGCTTGGAGGTGGCAGAAAGGATTCTTAGCCAGGACTAGGAGATGCCAAAGTCCACGTACTTAACCATCACTCAAAAGCATTTTCCAACTTGCTGGAACCTAGTTCTCCAGATCCATCTTCCAAGATGCCTTAATATAAGCTCTATTCTCCAGCAAGACCAGTTTGTCTGCTGTGTAACTCACATCCCAGGACTGTCCTTGGTGCCTGCCAGTTGATGCTGACAGCTTCCACAGAACAGCATTAGTGACTAGAAAATGCCAACAAGGTAAAACTTAAAAAACTCTCCTGATCTTCCTACTGATTACAATGTGCCCCTCATGCATAAATGAGAAAAGACAACTCAAGGGCAGTCAAATAAAATATACACTTGGCTTTCAAAGAAGGAAAAAAAAATTGTGCCTCATTTATGAGTTTTTTAAAAATCTAAAAATAAGAGAATCCAAATACCAAGTTTAGCCAAAAAGATCCAGGAACACAGGGCTGAATGAGCAACCGCTGGATTTGTGAATCTAGAAGTCATGGGTGATCTTTGTTAATGCGTCGGTAAGAGTAAAATCAGTTTGCAACCCAATGAGAAACGAATGTGAAGAAAGAAAATGGAGACAAAGTCATGACTTTCTTAAAAGCATCAGGTGATCCAGTAAGAGGAGAGATGAAGTTGGGTGCCTGTTCAAAGTAGATGGCTTTATTAATTTTTTGCTTGATTATTTCATTGTGGTTGAGCCGTGCACTTGTTATTAAGCTGAGCAGTAGCCACAAGAGAGGGAAAAGTCCTTCGAGTAAGAGAGGAAATAAATGACAGCGACACTCTGCAGAAGGCAATCGGTGGCACCAATGCAAAGTTTAGCCTTGAGCAAAAGAGCAATAAGAAGGACTTAATTTTTAGGTTAATGTGTAAAGAAGGACACTGGGCGCGCAAGAAATGGAGAATATTCCATAACATAAGAGAAGACAGTAAGAAGCAGGGCATCTAACATTAGGTAAAGGAGAAATGATTTAGATATGACAGTGGAGATCTAAGCGTATGTCAGCCCCAAACCATATTTTATTCATGCAAAAAATATATTATCTAAAGCTAAATTGAACATGGGCCACGATGCCCTTAAGGAGCGCACAGTACCAGGAAATGTGAGACCTGTTCACACAGGACCAAGGTAACTCATGCTGTTCATCCCTCCTTTCTCCATATGTGCATATTATTTTGTTCTTTTCTCCTTTCATTTTACAAGATCACAACTCACTCTATGATCTTCTTTCTTCCGCATTCTCTGAAGTGAAAGCAGGAACTAGCGCGACTAACCTGAAAGCAGGAATATTTACCAAAGCAGTACCGTTGAGCTCTGGCTCCCTTCCACAGCTTAGCACTGTGGTCTCCATGCGGCTCATCAAGGGCTGTGAAATAATTTGGGCTAAGTGTACGAAACAAATGAGGGAAAGGATAAATCATTAAAGGTGTTCTATTTCTTCCCCTCCCATACCCAAACACACCTCCCCTTTGGGAAAAATATTACCCCCACTTCCTAATGTGAAGCTGACTTGCCACTCAGCCAAAATATTTTAAAGATGGACATAATCGGTTGTATGGACCATTTCTCAAAATTTTATCCTTAAATATATAAGAATAAAAGTTATGTTTTAGGAAGGGAGAAGTTTCAAATGTGTATTCTTCAACTTCATTGAAGATCATTTTAATGCTGATAAAAACTTTCATCTTTTAGATTCATTTGAAAACATTCTACCATACAAAGGAAGACAGTCGACATTTATTTTAAATATGATTTATGTCAGCCTTTGGTTTTCAGCAATAAATGTAGAGACCAAGGTACTCATGACCAGCTATGATGAGAATAGTATGTATTTTTCTCAGACAGCAGTGTTTTTCCATGCCTGTTGGTTAAAGGAAGAAAATTTATCACATATTATATGTCTTATTTTAATTTCTCAAGACTAAAATCAACTTGCCCAAATTCCAAAGCAATTGTAACAAACCTAAAGTTAATTACAACTTTCTTTTCTGTATTTAATTATGTTTTCTTCTAAACAATAAGCACCATTCATCAATTAACTTCATTTTATGGCTGGCACATTACATAGAATCATTGAAGCAGAATAAAATGTATAAAGGGAGGGGGGGTACCCCAGAGCACACAGGTCTTAGCCATGCCAAATTAGTTGATCCTTTTTACTTTTAAAAATCTCTCCAGCATGTTATTTAATATTCTTCTTTTTAAGCACTATAGGCAATACAGAGCGTCCATCTGATAGACTAACTATTTCTGGACTATGCAGTGACAAAGGGTATAAATTCACTAGGCTGCTCAGAGTGACAACTTGAATTTCCTTAATATATAGTTACTTTCTCTGAAATTAAACAATTAATAAGCCCGCAGCTGTGTGAATCATAAATTATTCATACTTAGTCTACCAATGAACATGAATCAATTACAAAGAGAGACAGAAATTAAGACCAAGAGAAAAAGTCAACCATAGCCTTTTAATATTGAGACTCTGCTAACCCAGTCTCTTTAAACATATTTGATTTGGGTAATAACATCAATGTGCACGGCTTGGCTTGCTGCTCAAGTTTCCAACAAAATAACCAATTTATGAGTATACATGCTGTCAACCAGTAACAAGAAATGCTCATCACAATTCTGTAGTCTTTGACTCAAAGGGCTCATTAGAGTTCTTTCAAATAATTGTACCTCATCAAATATTTAATATGAACTCTTCTGGCTTTCCAATGAACTTGAAGCACACTGGAAAACATCTTTAGAATTCTTTCATAGTTTGCATACCAATAGCTTTGCGCCAATACATATAAAGTTATAATGATCACAAAAGCAGAGCATCCACCTGGGCAGTGTCCCAAGCCTGGCAGTCGTGACACGTGCATCATGAATGAACACACATTCAGCAACAAACTCCCAACTTGTCATCATCTAATGAGAAGTTTCAACGTGTTTATCCCCAATGCATAGGATTTCTAGATTATGCAATGACCCGTTCTGATTAATTCATTTAAAATCAGTAGAGGAAAGGGCTACAGTTCCTGGTCTGCATTTTTTACTGAGAGTAAGGCAATAAAATAATAAGAGTATATGGATGGTATACAGGGACTTAAAACAGGGAGATGGAATTAATCAGAGTAAGAAAATTAGAATAGTCACCTGGTTATGGCGAGCAATCAAATATTGGTGTCAAGTATTACCTAGAAATAGACTTGAAACCATGCTTCAGTTGATGCTTTGCAGAAACAATGTGTTTCCTTCTCAACAAGAAGAAGAAAGGCCCATTAACAGGTATCCTTGGATGTATTAGCTCACTGTTCTTTGGAAGCTAGGATTATAATATGGAAAGTTAAGAACATCCGAGTCTTAGTTACAATTACTTTTATTTTCTGTGCCCTTGAGCATTAGTAGAGATGTGACGTCTTTTCCCTAACCTGGTACCATATACAGTCAGCTCAACGAGACAACCAAGTATTCCAAAGTTCCTCAGTAGGGTTGTAGAACTTCTGCTATTTTGGGTCAGAGAGGAGCAGAACCAAGACAACTTCACTGATCCTCAAAAAATGTCACTGCTAACAGTGTTTCTCATCCAGTGGTCATAACACTGCAAAACCCTGAAAACTCACGTGGTCACCTTGAAGAATCACTAACTACTTATTAGTTCTCTCTTATAAAATCAACCAAGAGATAATACACAGAGTCCCTAATACACACCAGCACTATGTGAAGTCCTGTGAAACATATATTAAAACATCAGAGGCAATGACTATAATGTAAAGGAGCCTGTGATTTAATTAATGAATTAATTTCTATTAATGCAAAATAATGGCTGTCTACGAAAGGATCAGTTACATACGATAAGAGATGCTACAGCTAAAAGGGCTACGAAAATAAGATAGGTCTCTTCAATGACCATCAGCAGGGTCACTGTTAGAGATGCAAAAACTCAGACTCTACTTGAGACCCGGAGAACCAGCATCTGCATTTCAGCAGATGCCCAGAGCTTGTGATTTATAAGCACATTCAAGTCTGAGAAGCCCAACTGAGATGTTTTCATAAGAAAATGGTACTTTGATTCAGTTGTAAACTATCGAGTTGGCCAATAATTGTGAAGAAGACGGGCCAGGAGAGTACAGGCAAGTGAAAAAAAGCTTAGCAAGAGAGATGTGAGATGTGTTCCAGGAAGACGTTAGCTTGCCGAGGTAGCGGGGGGAAGAGAGCTGAATGAGAGTGCCACAGGATGAGCCCTGATGTGCAAGGTGGGTCTGTGTGAGAGATGGCCAGAAAGTTAGGTTGAGGGAACCACTGAGGATGTTTAAGTAGACCAGTGCTTTTCCAATCAATGTGAGTCGCTGTTCAGACTCCACCCTGCAGAGCTGAAGAACTCACTCCCTCCACCACCTTGAGGCTAATGGTGCCTCCAAGATGATAGCGTCCTTGGGAGTTACCACCACCAAAGGGAGTCACTTCACCCACATCCACACCCTCTTCTCGGAGGCAGTTCACACCCAGGACTGGGTGATGCAGGGTCCAGAGTTCTAGCCTCATGGCCTCCATGGGGGACATCTCTGAAGGGCTGTCCTGTCTGAAACCAATGCACTTCATTTTGATTTCTCCCCCTCCTCAGTCCTGCTTTCCTCCTTACTTCCTAGGTTATTATTCTCAAGAGAGCTGCCCAATTAATTTCCTGCACATAATTCTCCCTATCAGTGTCTGTTTTCAAAACATCTGACCTAATACCACGTTCCTCAAAAATGTCCATCATCCCTTAAAAAATTGATAATTAGTTCATCTATATAATTTTATTCCAGTATTTTCCTTTGGTTACTTTTTTAATATGCTTTACATATCCACATAAACATCTACATTTCTTAAAGGCAGGGGATATATTCTTTAAAAAAAAATCCACTGGGATAAATAAAGATCTGGGTACATAATAAATATTTAACTCTCATGAATTTAAAAAATCATTTCTCTGAAGTTCTTTTATGTTAACATCTCAGTGAGATGCCTAAGATAAGCAAATGAATAATTTTTTAGAGAAGCATTTATTTCCAAGCTGATTTCAGCCATCTGTGTCACCCGCATCACCTCCCTCGTGCATCCCTGCTACAGGACTTGGAACATACTAGAGACTCAGGAAATGTTTGTCAACTTCATGAATAAATGAGTAACAGTCTAGCTAAGTGTCCTATTTAATTCTCCCAGTAACTTCCGGGTGGGTAAGAGCTTCAGGTACAACAGGAAGCTAAGCACCCCAGAAACATCTAAGTTTTCAAAAACACAGATTTCCAGGCTCACCTCAGACTTTCTGAATTAGAATCTCTACGGGTTTTCATGACTTCTCCAACTTCAATGTGTATTCATTTCTAACAAGTTCCCAAGTGAGGCTGGTGGTCGGTGACCCACACTACAAGGAACAAGTTTCAAGTCAGACCAGTGAGAGAATGTTGTTACAAAGCTCCTCAGGAGACTGATTTCTTCTGCAGGTTATGATCAGGCTCTAGTCCCAAAGATTCTGTCTCAACTGGTCTGAGATGGAGTCCGGGAACTGGCTGCCTTTTTTCTCTGAATTTGTAGGCAAAACCAAGAACCACAGCCATAGCTTTTACTCAAGAATCCATGAAGTTTCAGAAGCAGAATGACACTTGGGTCTCAATCCCATGTCCGTGCATTTTCCAAAACCCCACACTACCTCCCTGGAGACTCCGTAGAATTTCTGAATTGCCTCATTTTCTCTCCAGATTAGGTTAGACCTTGGTAGCTACCTGAGATATATAATAACCACTATTATGTAAGTTTCTGAAAATTGCATAGCAAAAGACAGATACGTGATCGGAGAATGAAAGTGGATAAACATGCTTTAATTACCCTCAGAACTCCTTGGTAATCTCTCTGAATCTTTAACAGATCTGTCCCCTAGGGATTCCAGAAAATAGTTCTATACATTCTCTGAGCAACTATGTCATCATCTGGAAACTGCCCCTTTCCAACTTCCCTCTGTATGTGGAGGACACACATGCCTCTACCCTCCCCAATTCCCTTGTAAAATTCTTTCTAACAAGAGTGCTAGAAAAAATAGCTTTCTTTTCGCTGATATTGTCACCCTTTTTTGCAGGCAATCCGCAAATACTTCTCTGAAAAATTAGAGTCACCCATCAGGATGAGGGAGAAAGGCAGGCAGGCATCCTTAACCGCGTGTGCAGGCCATCAGTTTTTCAACCTAACAGCAGGCGGTAAAGCGCAAAAATGCCAACTGAGGTCTCAGCCACTAGATGCCGCTGATGTGTCTGGAGGCCTAGGAAGTGGATTCTACAGAACTATAAAGGCTCACATCTTGGAAAATAAAATGCTGTTACTATGGTGACCAGCCGAGATTATGGATAATGAGAGTACCATGTTTTCCACTCTCTAAGGAGCTATTGTTCTCCACATATTGCTCTATGCTGAACATTACTGACCTTCAAAATGTATCAAAATCATTGGTACTTTCTTTTCTAAAAAAAGAGAATATTTCATTCAGTACTTTTGTGTGAGCAAGAAGCTGTACACCTCAGTTATTCATAAACACACACACAACACACAATGTGGAAAGGAACCATTATTCAACATTTTTCCTCTTACAGAGGAGTGGTCACCGGTCTTAACTGTACGTGATGTCATAGTTTCTACAACTTTAGGAGTCTCCAAATTCTTTAAAATCTGCAATCCACAAAGACAGAGGAATTGAAGGAATTAGCTTTTTATCATCTCTGTAATAGCATTAAATATCTGTTTGAAATAATTGTAGGCAAGAGCATGTTTTCAGTGGAACAAGGATGTAAGAAATTTCCAGTTTACTTACAGAAAATCTTGAAGTAGACAGTTACTTTTCTTTTAAAACTACCACTGAACAAGAAACCTGTTACAGGGAAATAGAAATCTTTTACATAAAACAGGTCGAACAGGTGTTAAAAGATGTTAAGAGGATAAATGATATTTATTGCTTGCTAACAAGTTGCTGATTATTGGTGAGTCTTTACTATGTCCACCTCCAATAGGAAACATGTGAAATTAAGGTTTATATTTATATACTTTTAAAAAATTAAATGCAAGGGAAATGTTCAATGGATAGTGTGGTGGTCAATAAGAATATCTCACCCCCTAAAAATTTCCAAAAAAAAAATTACTTGAACTTGCATAACTCAAGGAAATAAAAATTAACTAATATATCCCAAAATTCAAGCAAGGGAATAATTAATGATCAGGTTTTTCATGTCAAAAGACTTTACATAATAACTAGTGAGTATGCAGAGTTATAAATATGTCATTTTTCATAACATATGATGGATTCTCATTATTCCAGAAAACTCCATGCAGTCATTCCTTTCAAAAACTATCACCGAGCTGCTTAAACCAAAAGTAAATGTGATATGCCACCTCCTTGGTCCAAGTCTCCAATGGCATTAAATTATTCATAGAAATCACAATTTGGTATGTAGTTCTTAACAGTAGTTGCACCTTTTAAAAACAAATAGATGGAGCTGACTAGAAATATCTGGAAATAAATGTCAAGGGGCATTATTAGAATTCTAACTTGGTATTTGAGTCAGTTTCCCCAAATACAGGGAATTCTGAACAAACAAGTTCATGGCCACCCATAAGCAGCTGTCACTTCCATGAAGATGTGATAGAGACAATTAAGGGACTAAAAACAAGGGTGCGATGTACCCTACAATGTATTTTACTCTCTGTATTAGTTTCCTGGGGCTGCCAGAACAAAGCACCACCAACCAGTTGGCTTAAAACAACAGGAATGTGTTGTCTCGCAGTTTCAGAGGCTAGAAATCCAAGATCAAGGTGTCAGTAAGGCCACGGTCTCTCTGATACCTGTAGAGGAGTCTTTCCCCGCCTCGTACTAGCTGCTGGTGGCTTGTCAGCAATCGTTGGCATTCCTTTGCTTGCAGCTGCATAGCTTCCACCTCCATCTTCAGCATCACGTGGCATCTCCCTGGATGTCTGTCTGTCTTCACATAGCCTTCTTCTTGTAAGGACATCAGTCATGTTGGATTAGAAGCCCTCCCTACTCCAGTGTGTCCTCATTTTAACTGATTATGTCTGCAGCAACCCTATTTTCAAATAAGGTCACATTCTGAGGTCCTGGGGGTTCAGACTTCAACAGATCCTTTTGTAGGGGAACACAATTCAACCCATAATGCTCTCACAATACTAGAAAGTACCTGGTATAGCATGAGACCTTATAAATTACTGCCATTTCCTTCTCTTGATTTGCAACTGCTTTTTAGATCATGAGGCTTACAATCAGCTTTATGCCACACTTGATGCCACACTCAAGCATTAAAAATGAATTCCAATGACTAGAAAAAGGAGGATGGAACAGGGACCCAAAGAATACAAAGGATTGACTACACTCTCTTGTGACATCCTCCAGAAATCAGGCAGATATGTATCTAAATCACATAATCTTAAAAATAAATTGGCATTTTTCCAGTTGTCACTGGCAACTAAACAATTACCCTATATGAATAGACATGAATTGACATTTATTTTGAGGAAATGTTTAATTCTAATAATGCTAATCATAGTTTACTAAGGAATGTATAATGCACACCATTGATTTCTGTGGGTTTCAAATAGTTATGTAATAAGGAAATTTTTTTAAATTATAGCTTCATGAGTCTGGAGATAACCATAAATGTCTTCCATGCTTCAATCTGCCCAGCCAAGGGTACCTTAGCTATATTTAAGCAATGTAACATTTTCAAAATTCATCTATTCTTATCAGATTCTCTTCCAACACTATACCAAAAGAGGGAACACAAAAGACTTCCGAAGTATCAAAAAATCAAAAATGTGCTTACTGATCCATTAGTCCATTGATCCATTGATCCTTTCATCCTCATCCATGGGGATCTCCCATATCCCATTGTGATAGGTTGGGATGTAAATAGTCCCCAGGCCTGGCAATGAAACCAGGCTATGGTGGTGCATATGCTCAGTCCTAACTAGGCCATCAAGCTTGTCCATATATTTGCTGAATCTATAATGAGTCCCTGGTATTAGAATTGAAAGAATAATGCAAAGGACATTGCAAAGCATATATTTTGTAAATTACATCTTGATTAGGTTTCCCAGCAGTGATGTTAATGTGATTTTCTTCTTCATTTCAAGGGAAGCCTTGGGTTGCTTCTCCAAGTGTTCATTTGAAGAAACAAATATGCAGCCATATTTCCTAATGGCAGTCACCTGTATGTCCTGCCAAATACCACAAATTAAACATGTTTAACACTGAACACATCATCTTCATTCTCTAATTATCCTTATTTGTATATGCTGCTGATTCTTTTTGGTTAACGCAATCACTTTTCTGTCACCCAAGCTCAAAAATCAATCTCTTCTCTCTTTTTTTTTTTCTAAACATTCCTTTTAGGAAACCTCTCATTCACTTTCTCATTTTAACTCCACCATGTTTTTCTATCTGTTCCCTTTTCTTCATTTCCACAAACACCACACTCATTACTTCTTTTAGGTTAATTGCTTTCTACATGGTCTTTCAACTTGCTTTTCCAGCATATTTGTCTCATTGAAGCACGAATCTAATCATGACATCCTCTTAACTAAAAATCTCTATTCCTTCCATTGGTCCACAGAACAAAGATCAAAGCCCTTTGTCTAACATTCAATGTCGTCCATAATTGTCTCTTATCTCCGTTTCCTATCTTCCTACTGCTCACCATACCCAGCATACTATTTTCAAACTAAAATAAGTGCCATTAGCCTGAGCATTTTCAATTCATGACATTTCTCACACTAATTCCTCACTGAGAATGCCTTCTTAGTGTATTCAAATTCTATTATTCAATCATAATAATTTCTCTCTTTTATTGTACTGTATGAAATGAGACTGAGTTGAAATTCTGTGACCCAATGACGTACTTTTAAATCCTTCAAAACCTACAGCTTGATTTAATAGCTCCAAGATATATCAGAAATTTAATATTTTCAAAAATTCACAAAGTGAATGATTATTTGCAAGTTTGATGTTTCCATTATTAATAGGAGAAAGCATGAATGTGGATTTAATTTTTTTAACTATCTAATATGTTCTTCTTTGTAAAGCATTAATTATTCAAACTCATAATCACTCTGTTCTGAAATTTTCCATAACAAAATTCTTCAAAAAAGTATAGCCAAGAGTAAAATATAATTTGTTAACAATTAGATTTCCAATTATTACTTTGTTCATGTAACTCTGGATTCATTAGCCCACATAGTATTTTCATATTTAATATGCTTAATATGAACATAGAAGAAATAAATGCTTGGTATGAAGTAAGAGGAGAAATTAAGTTTTTAATTATATGCTGGTAAGAAAATTCACAATTTAGCTTTACTACAACCTGAATTATTGCTATTCTAAATAACTTTTTCATAAAAATACACATGGAAAATATCAAATTCAAATTGATTTCTATTTTAGTATAATTCTTTCAAATCAATAATTTTGTTTGCATTTCATTTTTAATGATGTAAGAAACTTTAAAGAGGTTAATTAAAGATGAGAATTTGGTAAGAAGTTTTGCTTGGTGAAATTATATTTAATATAGAAAATAGATTTTTTTTATAGAATTTTCACTGAAAAATAATCTTTGAGAGTTCTACTCAAGGTGGCAAATAAACGTACTTTGACATAGGCCCTGTGTCCTCAAAACATAGTAGTGATTGATAAAATATGAAAAGAGAAAACCCAAAATTCACCAGGCCTCAAAACTAAGATATGTATTTCTATAATCCAGACTCCCAAGAGGAATCAGGACAGAAGCCCAGGGCTTCTGAGCTCCTGGGTGAACAGGCATAGTGACAGGTTTTGTCCAGGTGATGAGCTCAGGGGATAGTCCAAAGGAAGTGGGAAGCCCAGAAACAGGGCTACATGCATACAGAGGAACTGGGTATGTGATGTGATGACCACACGTGCCACTTCATTCAGGAATGAAAGTCCCAGTAAATGCCTGCTGTCCTGGTGCTTTGTCTGGCTTAGCAGTATCGTTTGCTTATTTCATTCTTTGATAATTTCCAACAGTTGCATTAAATTAAGTAAGGTTGCGACATCTCTTGTACTTCGAGAGTCTCCCATGGCCTGTCCAATGTTGTGCGAGACACATGTGTAAGAAACTGAGTTAAAGTAGCTTTGCCTAATTCTTCCCACATACAACGTACCTAATATTCTAGGAAAATGTGCAGGGTATTTACTGGTAAGTGTACTTTGAGAAGAGTAACTAAAGGCTATTTCCAGCATCCAGAGGTGGTGAGAGAAGTAGCTGATGCTGGATGCAAGCCACTTAATATACCACCTAGCTTTGCCATGCCTTATGCTTTGCCTTACAAGACACATCAGACTGCCAGACCACCGGTTGGTGGATCATGTCTTGGTCTGAGAGATGTGCAAAGCTGATAGTGGATGTGGTCCTTGGATATTGTGGGAAATCATGGGATGTGTTTGTAAGATACAGAGGTAGATAGAGTAGTTTTATTGTGGACTCTGTAGATATTAGTTGGAATGCATTTATTTAAATAATTGTATCATTTATTGTGCGATAGATGTATATAACTTTCATTTTTTGCAGATAAACCCTTTTGATGACAATGAGCTCAAAAATATGAATGCTTATGCTTAATAAAATATTAAATATAGAATTTATGTATCCCAAAATGTTGATGAATATATAATTTCCACAAAATGTTTATGGACATGTTATTCACTATAGAGCCCTAAGAATAGAATGACTTCATGAAAACCAAAATACACAAATTTGTCAAAGAACCAAATTGAAATCATTATAAGACCAAGTTGAAGACTACAGTTTATTTAACAAAGAAGCCACAAGAAGTACACTGTCATCCTTCCCTGGGAAGCATGACTTTTGATTTAGATCGAATTACTATTCTTTTAAATTAAGTTCACTCATCTTCAAATTCAAGTTTTCTTATGCTTAACTGAAAAGTTAAGCAAGTGCTGTTAACAGACTGGATCTAATATTAAAATAATTCCACAGCTTAATGTCCCTGTTTGAATATGTGTTATTAAATGCTTCAAGTAAAATACAGGCTACTCCCAAAATTCATTGGATTTTTTTCAACAAATTCATGGAATAACAGATGTTAGAAGTTCATTATGTTTTAGTTTAAATGTGTAAAATTATTATGAATTTTGTTATAAATTTAGAAGTTCAAAGTTAAGATCATCCTTTCTGGTGATAATATAAATTTTAATGAAGCACATATATGTAGAAATGTGTGGATTTTATACATAGTTGAAAAAACACTTATAGACCAATATGAAGAACAAATAAATCCACATCTTACTCATATTTGTAATATAACTAGAAAATAGTAAATACTATAAATTTCAATGTATAGTGAGGAAATACAGAAGAGAAAGGCCTATAAAAAGATACTCAGCCTCTCTTTAAGCAAAATAAAACAATGAGAAACTCACAGGAATTAAAAAGCCATGTATTTTCACCACTTTGTGAAAAGGAAACTTGAGAGCCACGAGCTAGGAGAGAATACTTTCTTCTGAAAGTACATTCATGTACTTGTTTTATTTTAAAAATTAGCAAGATAAAAGCATTGTATAAGCTCCAAATTTTCATTTGTAAGTTATATAAAAGAAGTTTAATGCCCCTACAAAAAATGAAAGCCAGCCAGTAAGTCATGCTTACAAAGGAAATAAAAACTATAATTTACTATTTCAAAATCAGCTTAAAGAAAATAAGCAATGTAGAAACTATAAAATAAGATAATACTGTAAGTTAGAAAATCTGCTAGAAGTCAGTGAAGTAACGCATTTTAAATGCTGAGGAAAATAAAATAGAAGCCACAAGTTTTACATCCAAGCCAAGCTGATCTTTAAGCCTAACCTCAGTCAACTTGTTATGAAATGCAAGAATTTGTGGGGTATTGTTCCCATGAGTTTTTTCCCAGAGAATACAAAGAGAACGAGCTTCTGACACCAGAAAGTCTAGAGATCATCAACATAAAGACAAGTGGAACCTTGAGGCCAGGTCCCAACATTAACCTGGTCAGCTCCTGGGAGCTATTCAAATACCACCAACAATTTCATCATCAAACTTGTCACCACCTCAAACCAGAACACACCAAGCACTCATTCATTCCTAGTTTTGAGCTCAAAAATCTTGAGCTGCTGGCAGCCAACCTTTGTGGAGGTTCAGATCTAAGTTATTCATTCGGTGCAAATGATCCTTCTTATTCAGCAGTTTTCATGAGAGATTTCTGGAAGCTGTGTGAGTGAGCTTAATTGTATCCACTGGGCCTCTGCAGAAGGCAATTGTGTTATAAACACTTAGGCCACTGTATTTACCCTCAAAAAATATGAAATTGCTTTCTGATTTTTTTCAATATATTTATTTTCCCTGTTGATGTGACTTCCTGATTGTAACCCTTCTCTTTCACTCATTAAAGACCAGTTTTCCACAAAAAGAATGAAAGCAAGGGAGAGGAAGAGAAGGAGGAAGAAAGAGGAAAGGGGGAGCTGGAAAGGTTAAAGGGGAGCTTGAGAGGGAGGTAAGGAGGAAGAGAGAAGACCCAAGGGGAGAAAGATGGGGTGAGGGGGAGGAAGGAGAAGGAGGAAGCAGAGGGGCAGAAAAAAAAGGAGGAAGAAAAGGAGAGAGGGGAAAGGAGGGGATGAAGGGGGAGGGAAGAGAAAGGAGGAGGAGGAGGAGGGTAAGAAGAGCTAAATGCAAGAGGAACTATGAATTCAAAGTCAGTAACTGGACAGAGACAGCAAGGTCAACCCCAAGGGCAACACTGCAGTGAGACACCTCAGGGTAAGCAGCAGGGATGGCAGGATGGCAGATTAGAGTGACCAAGTTACACGGCAAAGAGCAGCATCAAGGTAAATTTCACAGGCACCGGGAGGCTTTGTGAATCTCCAGAGGAACAAGAGAGATGTGAAAGAGCTGGAGTCTCAATGCTGTAGCCCGTGGGGGCTCAGCAGTGATGAATTTTGCTTCTAGGTCTGTCTCTTTCACTGTTCCTTCAGGTCGATTAGACCCAGAGAAGTAGGGATTGCCTTAGATTGAAAACCACCACAACAAAAATGTTGTTAATATTATGCCGTGGGAGAGCTGACCAAAGATATCAATCATGTGCCAAATAAACAGTTTCATCCATAGGGTCACTGAATTTATTTCCCTTTTTGGCCTTTTGAGAAACATCCTTGTGAAACAACACTTAACTGGTACTGACAGAACATACTTTGTGACATCCTCTTTGCTTGTTTGCAGAGCACGGAGTACTTAAAATTAGCAGATTGCATTTTAGTGTATGTTGTAAGTCTTGCGAAATGCATCCCCTCTTACTTTCACTCCACTGGCACAATCCACAGCTGCTTAAACTTGCCTTTCCAGGTACAAAAATATGAATTAATGGACTGTTTGATAGCAAGAATTTTCTGGATTTTAGAATGTCATCAAATAGTCAAAACTTTTGAAAGTGGTAAAAAGTTAAGCTAAAAATACATTCAGTTACTTTAAAAACAAAAATACCTAAATGAAACTCATACTTACATAAGACTCACAGGTATGTCTATTACCAACAGAAAGTTTCATTGTAAACATAACTAATATATGCCTAAAAATGATCATAAATTCCCAATAACACTTTATCTTCCCTGGAGCTAAAATACTTATAACAGGGAACGTATTCAGTCGGTATTAGATATTATCTGTTAAATTAGCTTGGCAGAAAAAAATTTGCTCAAATTTAGAAAATATTTGAGAACTAAGAGGAATGTTCTATTATTTATAATTTTAAATAAATACGTGTCTCCTTGTAGAATTATATAGGCTTAAATTTCCAAATACACAAACTGGAAATTTAAGTTAAGTGTAGTTTGTCAAAGAAGACAAAAATGTTTTACTAACAAACCAATAAATATAATTATATGTAAATTCCTTATAATTCCAATGAGTATATAATTATACATAAATTCCTGCTAAACTTTTGAAATTTCACAAGAAAACAGAGGGAATAATCATACAATGATGTCCTTTCTGAAGGCCAAATGTCACTTTAAGCTGACATATATAACTGCCATTTATTGAGTAACCTCTGTATATTTGTGGGTGATTTTTTGCCCAATTTATCTCAAATCCAAATGGGACTTCTTACTCCAATTTTTTGGATACAGCACAAGTTTCAAAGTTTTAAACAAGATGTCCACTTTCACACAGGCCATAAGTATTAGAACTGGAATTCCAACGCATATCTGTCAGAGAACAACTCAAATTCTTTTTTTCTGCTATGCTATACATTGATCATGATTTAGTTTTTATTTTTTAAAATACCAGGTTACTTTTGTCTAAAAGAAGTTTGTGTCAAAAAGTTTTAGATAAAATTTATAGAAGTTAATCCTAGATAAACTTAGCTGAGACACTGTTGAAGACAAAAGAGGATACTCGTCATGGAAATGAAAGAACAGTCAAGACAATGATAGCAGAATGGAGTTTGGTCTCCAGAAGATCCAAGCTGCCTCCTAGTGTTTTTTTGTTTGTTTGTTTGTTTTTTTTTTTTTTTGTACAAGAACAGTGTGGTCATTATCAGTGGCTTTTGTCAATGGACATATCAGCCATCCTCTTAGTTAATTACCTTTCACTGTAAAAGAGCATTCATACCCTGGGTTAGGTAGTAATCCTATGCTAGTCATTGATTTAATTTTTTGTTTATCTTTTATAGAGAGTTCTGATCCTAGAGAAGGAACAAGGGTTGTGCAGTCAGACAGACTTAGATTCAGACCCTGGTCCCCTCACTTACCAGATGGAGCTATTATTGAATTGTTCTCATCTTTGTCTCATCATTTATAAAACAAATCAATCAATAGTTTGCCACATAGTGAGTGAGGATTAAAATGGTTTATATATATGAAAAGGGTTTAGCCAATCCAGCACTCATGACAGGCACTCAGTAAAATTAATCATCTCACTTTCTTTTTATTTTTGTTGTAACCTCAAAATGCTTACCTAAGTACAACATTCACAAAGCTCTAAGCTTAACTCCCATGAAAATAATAAATGAACTGTGCCAAAGATTTTCATCTACCAATGAATGAATGAAGGCTTCAGTACAGTGTTTAAGACTAGCTCAAAAAAGAATTTGATAAACGGATGTATATATAGGCAGTCAAGAATACTGAAATGAATTTGTGGATGGATGCAAAACCTGTTAAAATAAGTTTTAAAATGTAATGTTTCTAATGTTTGGCAAGAAAATGTAATATTGGGGGTTGTCTTTTGAGGGGCTGACAATCCTTTGTTTCTCCACCAGCCAAAATTTGTTTGCATTACTATGGACAAAAATCATTTGAGTCGCTATTAGTTCTCTACAGGTTAAACTCTTCCCCAACTGAGTTGTAAAATACCTGAGACAATAGAAAATTCATCAAATGTGCACACTCCTCCACAATAAAATAATCCCCACAGGTACCATTAGACAGGGCCTAGTCCTTTCCTCAAAGGAAACTCAGTAACCTCTTCCATGTATTCCCAAATCTGGGGATGCTGTAAAGTACAAAGCTGTGGTTTATAATCCTCTATCTCAGTTTCTGAACAAATGATTCCTAAGCCCCCATTCTCTCTACAATAGACAAAACAAGTTTTTAACATTTTAGGTAAGCTAGGTACATTTTTTTCTTAAAGCGCTTTCTCATGCATTTCCATTTTCCTCTTCCTGTGTCTCATGTGTCTGTTTGGATAGCATATCTCTCGCAGAGATTAAGAAACATGCTCCCGAGGCAATTCCGGCTCATCACCCACTAGCTGTATGATCACAGGCAAGTCACTCCTGCTCTCTAAGCCTCAGTCTTCTCTGAAAAATGTGGAAAGTGAATGTATCTGCTTATTGAGTTGTCTTAAGGGTTAAATACAGCAAGATATGCAAAATTTTAAAATCATTCCTGGCACGTGGTACTCATTCAGTAAATGTTTGTATTTCCTTGTTATTTCCCAGAGAGATGGGGAGAGCATCCATTCAGCCTTTGGTTGTAGAGTAGCCAGCAGACAAAAAGAAGAAAAGCAAGTTAGAAAACCTTCGTGACATTGATAATAATGACAAACGTGATGATAGCGTCAGCTTGACCAGATCAAGATGGTGGTGCAAAAATCGAAGAGAGGCACCGAGGCTGGTTTCAGGGGACTAGTTTTCTTTCTTCAATTACATGGCCCCACACATGTCCCCTTGGAAGACACAGTTGTAAAACAGAGGTGGAGTTAACACCAAGTCTTTTCTTCACAACTAATACCCTGCAAAAGTTATTAGCCATGCTATATTGTTGATTTCTTTTGAAAATTTAACTAGATAGGTTATGTTTGGAGTTTGTTAACTTATGAAATGAAAAATGATTCTGACTCAAGTACCTTCCTTTTGCTTTTAAAGAAAATCATATTAAACATCTCACTCCCTTACGGTGAAGGATGTCCAAAGGTGGGACAGTCTGATTTAGAAGGTAATGAGCCTCCAGTCCCTTAAGTGAGAATGGTGCAGGAGGAATATGCTGAAATGCCACCAGCTTACTTCTACGTCTGTGATCTTGAAGCAGGTTCTGCTGTAGCATAGAACCCCTGTATAATACAGGCCAACCTCAGACCTCTAGGTTTTAATTTCTTTTGATTATTTTTGTTCTGTAATATTCTGCTTTTTACCCTTCAAAAGGTAGGGTTAGGAAAAAGGAAAAAAAAATTGATGCAATTGGATGTCTTTGGGAAGAACAGTTAGATTTATATTCTATGAAATCTTATTAGGCTTAGATATCAACTAAAATATCCTATAATTGTTTAAATTTGAATGATGTGTTAGAATAAGTTTCCAAAATGATGTATTAACCTTTACTTTTTCAAAAAACATATTTATATATACAAAACTTTGATGAAAACACACTGAGGGTAACATAGTGTATTCTTGGCTGAGAGATGACTCATATACTAAGCAAAATTCTCTGTTTACTCTCTAACTCAGAAATGTAAAAATATAGAACACATCTTATGTGGGGGACTAAATGTCTATGTCCAAAGCCATGAAATTACCAACCAATAGCCAAAATTTAGGGTCTCAAAAATTAACTGAGTCATATCATACACTTTTTGAATTACAGTTCTCTAATATTTCACTACATAATTAAGCTGCAAATATGTAGCATTTATATAATTCCATGGTTTGAAATTTAAGTATAAGTTAGGAAAGATTTTACACTATATATTATTTAACCAACCACATTTATTTTGGAAAATAGCTGTGTTTTAAGTAAAGGAAAAAAAAAACACAAAGCAGACTAACATGGGGCAAAGTTCTGACTTATTTTGAACCCTCCATGTAATAGAAGTTTAAAATAAATTATGAACTAAATGTGTTAGACACTGAAAAGCCAGAAATTACAAAAAAAAAAATTTAAAACTTTCATTGTGCCGTCATTTAACCAGAAGAGCTACTGGAACTCTTCTCAATTCATTAACACCATCTACAACTTTTTTGGGCTCTCAGAGCAAAAGCAAAAATACAACATGTGAGCTGGCTCGTAATTTAAAATGAACGAACGTTCAAGTATCAGATTGGGACAATTTAAGGATACAAGTATGACCTAAAAATCTAAAAGAAGTAAAATTAGAATGAAGATAGATCTTACCAGTTTTTAAATGGAGATTTCTAAAGCTACATTTTCCAATTCTTTGTCTTCTCTGAGATTCCATAAAAAGATTTCAAAAGGCATTGTGGGCTAACATAAAAAATGTACTACTGTGCTTGAGATTTCTTAAGAATATTATCTACTGGGGAGATAGAATCAGATACTAAGTTCAGTGAATCTGTACATAGTCACTTTTCTAAAACAGCAGACTTTTGGCTCTGTACCACCTGACAATTTCTTTGTCCAAGCCACACTAAAAATAGGTCTTTATATAATGGAAATGTTGAGACATTAACTGTAGCAATGTGAATAATCACCACTATAATAAGGATTTCTCATCAACTCTTGGTTTATGTTGTATTAACATATGAAAAAGCTATTTAAACATTAAAATTAATACATCATAAAACAATGGTAATGCTTCATACAAAATATAGTTTTATTTGAATCACAACTACTCACAATAGCTATGAATATCCCCATTCAAATTGCTATCATGAATATTGTATAAAATGAGAAGAATAAACTAAAAGTAAAATTGGAATACTGCTTTATAAATTATAATATGTCAAGCTAACAAATGGTAGACTTGTCATATTGAGCAACTAAATGTCTAAATGATCATTCAGCACTCATAGTGTAGGAAGGAAAAAACATTGGCTTTGTTGCCTCTGAAGCAGTTGCTCGATTTTTCATACTGTCATTCTGCTCTATTAGCAAAGCCTAACACAATTAGGTATGACTATGCAGTAATAACATGCAAATTGTTCCCTCACAATTGCCCTAAGGCAGCAGTCTCAGCCTTTCGAAGCTTGGTTCCTTCTACATCATTACAGGTTTGGCATAATTCATCAGAATAAAAAATACCTCAGCCTTATTGCATGTGGCCAGCTAGTAAAATCATCAGTAGTTGTTAACCACTCTCCCTCGATGGGTCTGTTAGCGATGCCGTCCCCAGCTCCCTGCCACTCCTGCACTTGTACATGTTTCCCTTGGGTAATGTTAGACACTACATTTGAGCCTGCCAGAACAATTAACCCTACTGTTAATTAGAATGAGATGTCAGGAGCACAGATGGTACAAGCTGGCACCCTGCCATCCCGCCAACTGCTGCTGAAAGCAGCTACCCCACTGCTGACAGCTGCTCAGCCATGTCCCAAACCAGCAGATGTCAAAACTTTCCAGCTGAGGAACGTTAAAAAAAGCCAAGAGGAGGGGTTTCTCATCCCAGCAGCGATGATGACTGTTTTACTGTTATTGTATCTATTACCTGTTGTCATACTTTACCAACCAAGAGGAAGCCTGCAAGCAGCGAGACGCAAATTTAAAATAATGATACTAATAATCATAACATAAATAAACACAATATGGCTAGAACTCAACACAAGTAGAAAACCGGCACTGGCAACAATCAGAATCCCTGAACTCTTCACTGAGTTCGCCATCAGCTGAGCGCCATGTTTTCAAGCACGTTTTCAAAGAGAAAGAAAAATCTTTTAACGTTCCCAACTCAGGGCATTAAAAAGGCCACAAAATATTGCCTCCCTAATCCTCAGGCAAAATTTCACTTTGTTTCCAGAATTCATGCCTAGAGACGAAATTACTACTTTTTCCTAGTGTCTTGCATTGCTCGTAATCTATAAACGTGAATTATGTGATAATTTGTTTCCCTTTATCCTCAAATGCACATAGGTTGTCACCAAATGGAGACGACAAAACATTATCCATGGAAAATATAAAAAGCTAAAATTAAATCTAATTGGACAATAAAATCACAGCTGGATATCATCTTGGTTAGAAAACAGCTTCAGAATTCTGACCTGAATAGTGAGTGAATTTTGTGGTTTAAAAAAAAAAAATAGTGATCTTATTATGAATTCGCTGGAAATTAAAGTTATTTCTAAACCCAAATGAACTGGATCATAAACCCCTAATGCTTACGTTTGACTATAAAAAAACCAACAATTTTGTCTCTGATTATTATTAAACATGGAAAGTGTGGAGGTGTGAAAGTAATCTCCTCTCCATTGTGCTATTTTGAGTCATTCTTTTTAACAGCGTGAAAGCAGGTGGATATTATAACTTAAATGTCACAGGAACTACGCCATAAAATTTAAAGTTCATGTTTCTGCTATTTCTACTTCAGTCAGACAGCATTTATTAATAAATTATTCATTCAGTATTACATAAGTACACACACATAGAAAAGAAAACACAATGTAAAAAGCCTTTTGAGTATTCAAAAAGAATTCAAAATCACACACATGCCAACCATTCCCATTAATTAGGCAAAAATAATCATAATCCTAACAGCGATATGGACCAAATAGGGTTTTTCTGTCACACATAACCAAAATGAACTTGTACCAAGAGGAGACTTCTCAGAAAGGTATGGACTGGTTCACAGTACATTAAAAAGATTTTTTTAGAAGCTGAAGAACTGACTTGGAAAGAACAGAAACAGTTTAGGGAACTAGGTGGCAGGAATAATGGACACTCTAAGATCCAAAAATGAATCAGCTCAAATCACTTTTTTTCCCCAATTTTTTCTTCTAAGAATTTAGAGTTCATTTGTCTTACTTTGGTTCACATGCCCAAGCTGGGTGATCAGCAGTGCAACTTAATTAATGATTCCAGCAACACTGAAATACATTTTTAGGAGGCTGTCATCAGAAGACAGGCAAGTGGATTCTATGCATCCAATACAATCGTGACAAAGGGTGACCAGAATATCCTGTGAAGTCAATGCTAAAGGATTCCATGAAGGAATCTGAAGCAAGCTTGGTTAAAACTGAAAGGATGAGTATAAGCAGATATTCCAGGTATGAAGCTGAGAGTAGGCAAGGTTTTGCATGGGGTGATAAGAAGTCTGACTGAAATGATCACTGAATGTCTCACTAAAACAAACTATTAATAATGACAATGACAACTATCACTCTTATTACTTCTACTAATTTCTTCTACTAAGTACTACATTTCTATAGCCTTTTTTGTTTGTGTATTTGTCTAATTGAAGTACCGTCAGTTACAACGTGTCAATTTCCAGTGTCCAGCACAATGTCCCAGTCATGCATGTACGTACACATGTTCGTTTTCATATTCTTTTTCATTAAAGGTTATTACGAGATACTGACTATATCTACAGTCTTTTACAGTCTGTAAAATACCTTCTCAGCTAGATTCTTCTTTGATTCTTATCATATCTCTGGGAAATATGTTTCACATATTCAATGACTTTAGTGCATAATCAAGCGGCATGTTATAGGTACGCTGGGGTCAATGTAAGAAAAGAGTTTGTTGCTGGCACACATGATGGTAATGTTTTTTTCTAACAGCATGAAAATGATCTCTTAAATATTATTTCCTACTTCGTTATCTTATTCCAAAAACATTATTCAAGCAACTGCCAAGTCTCATGTCCAAAGCTAGATACCTGGAGAAGTGAGGAAAATAAGACAACAGCCTTGCCCTTATGAAACTCAGAATCTAATACGGAGAGTCAAGGAGAGAAAATCATGTATACAGAGATGTGAACACAAGAAGGTAGTGGTGACCATGGGAACCTTCAAGAAAAGCTCGTGAGAGTGACATGATATTGATAAATTACATTTGAAAATCAGTCTGAGAAATTCACAAAATATCCCTCAGCGTATGAGAGAGGACAACAAAGATATTTATGAAAAAATAAATATAAAAAAATAAATAAATAAATAAATAATAAATCAAAAATAAATTTGGTCCTAACAGATTTCCAAATAGTTTTCGATAAGTTACCAGAGGAATAGCGAAACTGGCACTCCCATGTTCAGAGTAAATTGGCACAATCTTTAAAGAGGGCAATCTGATTTAAAAATGACTACACTTGAAGCAATTCCAATGCAATCAAAAGAGTATTTTGTGATATGTGAAAATTAAATGAAATTCCAATTTTATATTTATATTTATTACAACATAATCATGCCCATTTATTGACCAATTGTGGCTGCTTTTGCACCATGATTGTAGAGTATTTCTGACAGAGATCCCATAGCCCCAAAACCTAAAATATCATTTGGCCTTCGACAGAAATATTGCCTGACCACTGTTCTAGAACAGCACTGTATAATAAAAATGTTTGCAATGACAGAAATGACAGCCAGGCTGTTCACTAGCTAATGTAGAGAGTAAGACTGAGAAAGTAAGTGTGGCTTACGGCTACTGGACAATGGACAGTGTAGGTCTGGGAAATGAAGGGTTTATTTTAAACAGCACATAGATTTTTACATGTATGGAGTAGTATGTACATGAATTTTAAATAGCTGAAAATAGGCAAATTGTCCATTGGAAGACCACTGATTAAATACATTTTTACTATCAAAAAATAAAACAAAATAAAATAAATCTGCTCCTAAAATGCACAAATACACATTAAACATAGTACATTAAGCAAAGCAATAAAACATTTGTGGGTTTAAACTCTTTTTTGGGGGGAGTGCCACTTTGAAAGTAATTTAAAAATTAAGATGCTACTAAATTTGGTGTAGGTGTTCAAACGGAAAATGTCTCAATTTCAATTACATTTTGAGTTTAGAATGACATATTAAAGATACACAGTATATAAAATCCTGCCATTTGCAGCAACATGGATGGACCTTGAGGGTATTACACTACGTGAAATAAGTCAGATGGAGAAAGACAAACACCGTGTGATTTCACTCCTCTGTGGAATATAAAAGACAAACAAACAAAGTGAAAGATATTCCGTATATAACATTAATGTGTCCTTTAACTTCCACAAAAGTCTCAGTACTGAAAAACGAGATATATATTACATTGAAATTATAGGCATGTCCAAAACCCTTTTGAATATTTTTGTTGGCCAAAAAGTGAAAATTACTCATTCAAAATTAAAGTATTTGTAGGTATATATAAAATTGTATAATTTTACTATCTTTATTAGAATATTAAATTAAGTTAATCAGTCTATTTATGTGTATATGTATATATTTGACTTTCTCGAAAATGTATAATTACAATGTGGTAATTCTCTGTTTATGCCACTGATTTAAAATGCTTTACAAAACTCTACTTTGGACATAAATACCATTAGATATTAGAGTGCTGAACATTTTTAAATTCACAAACATAGCAACTTCAAGTCAAATCATTCAAACTCAATCAGAAATAAGATAAAATGTGTTTTTCCTAGAACTCCTGTTTTGATTGCTTTTCTATTATTCAACTCTCTTTTTTACAGACAAGGGCTTCTTATCCACACTCATTGGTACACAGATTGTAATTTCAACTTTCATCTTTCTTATCCTCCCAATATAAAATTTGTATTTTATCCTAAGTTTTAAATATGCAAATGAAATGGATAGTTTACAAGAATTAATGATAAAATCTTAAATTTTTATAGTGTTTTGAAGTTTATTAATTATTTCACACATAGCATTTTATGTAAACCCTATGCTGCTATAACTCAGAAGATACTGTCATCTTTACTTTCCAATGAGATGCTCTGGATCACACAGCTAATAAGTAGCAGAGATAAGACCAACTCAAGGTCACAAGCCACATCCATTGTCCAATGTACATTATTTATATGTAGCCCCCCACTGGCCAGCTGTGTGACAGCGAAAGGATGTGAAAGTCCATCAGTGCAGGATAACAGTATTACTGCTGTTTTGTCAATGAAGCTTAGTTTCATTTTGGGACTCAGAGGACAGAGACTGGCCTCAAAGAAGCGAAATACCCAGACATCTATTTTAGTCAACCATGATTAAAAGTCAAAGACCCCTAGAGAGCCTGGAAAGATGAACCAGGGATGTTCAGTGAACAGTTGTGAAATGATCATAGTGCAGGCATTAAATATTTAAGCAGAAATAATGTAGCTTTTGTTCCTTGAAGAATTAATAGTGCACATAAACAATAAATTATCTGAGTAAATATATTTAGATTGAAAGATACATCTGCTTAGAAAAAATGACTATTGTCAGATAAAGTAAAATATCTTGCTTACACAAATCTTTTCTCTCCAGCCTAGGGACACACCGGTTGAGAGACAGGAGGAAGGCAAGAGAGAGGCAAATATTTAAAAAGAGAGAGACAGAAACAGATATAGACATACAAGGACAAGGAGGGAGGAAATGTAGAGAACTGGTAGGGATTATTAAGTAGCATAAAAGAAAAAACGCCACAGGAACTTTGGTTCTGACTCTAAGAATGACTGCTGGCAGCTCTTGTTTAAGTGGCCACCTTCCTACTCAAAATACCATTTCCCCAATATACCTAAATTTCATCTATACTTTATTTCAGAAATACATTATTTTATTTTCTCACATTGATTTAATTCCACTAGATGATTCTCTTTTAAAAATACGTTTTAAAAAATATTTGAATATCTCCACGTGGTTTAAAATACTGTTGTGATAATGGAATCATAGAACAACATAACTAGGGAAAAAAATACTTAATTCTTTAGCTCGACATCCCTATTTTAAACATGATGCTGCGAGTTTGGGAGTTGAAATAATCTGCTTAAAATCACAAAGCTCAACAACGTCACAACTGAGTACTCAACATCTTCTTCTGAATCTTCATAGAAGGATAATAACAACTGTAATAATATTTTTGCGTGCTCGCCTGGAAGTGCCAGTACGTCAGAGTGTTTCAGGAAATCGGGATGGACAAGAGAGTGGATTGATTCTAGTTTCAACGAGAGGAGATCCACACTTATCTAAGTGAGATACTGAGATTTTGCCCCAGATTTAACAGCATTTCTGACAAGTTTCCTTCTAATCTATCGGTTGATACCGTTTATCCCCACCTTCCACCATGAAGGTAATCTAGTGAACTGCACTTTTCTCATGTGATAAAATATCATTAGAAGCTATGGCTTGAAATCAGTGTTCCATAAAGATTCTCATTATATGTTGGAAGTTCTCAACAACCTGTAATATTACTTACATGCACACTTCATTTTTTAAAAAAATTACTTAGAATCTCTATTAGATATCAATTTATAAAATTCACAATTATTCCAAGTATTTGAAAGCAAGAGACAGGAATCATCTATAATTCACATTTGTGCTAAGTGAGACCACTGCCTCCATCCGTCTTGTTAGTGTGGATTCCAGTGGTTCACCTTACTTTAGAATAGGCAGATTGATTATGTTTTTCATCCTCTCCAGTACGGTCACTTCCTATGCTAACCTGACAAATTCTTTCTCGCCATCAAAATTCAGTTTGAATGTCATCTCCATTAAGAAAACTTTCCTAAATTACCCATGTTGAATTCATTGGACCCTCTTTGAATTTCATTTGCAATTTAATTGGGACTCTCAAAAATTCATCACACATCATTTTAGATTAGAACTGTTTATGTACATGTCTTAGCTTTCTTCCTAGATGAGAAATAGCTTTGGACTAGAAACCCTATACTCTTTACCAGACAAGCAAAGATGGTGCCTTGCATAAACTCTCAATAAATACGTGTTTATTTTTGAATAAATGAATGAACA
This sequence comes from Camelus dromedarius, assembly GCF_036321535.1. Classification (NCBI taxonomy): domain Eukaryota; kingdom Metazoa; phylum Chordata; class Mammalia; order Artiodactyla; family Camelidae; genus Camelus; species Camelus dromedarius. The sequence goes on along the minus strand of NC_087465.1, from coordinate 16,458,289 downwards.
AATGATGAGCAGAAGCCATTGGGAATGTGAAGAAAAAATAAATAAGAGAGACAGGTTATGAATGGGCTGGAGAAAATGTCTTGAGAGTTCCTTTCATGTTGCCTTGCAGTCCATCACTAAAGATTATTCCTGAAGTCAAACTTTCTCATTAAATGTCTACGTACATCTGAATCATCATAAGATACAGGTAACACCAACCTGGCAGGAAAGTCTTTAAAGAAGTATCCAAAGATCATACATACTGGTTCCATTTGCTGGGAATAGCTATAAACCCTTTTGTCAAGTGAGAGAAAAGAAAAAAAGAATAACCATTATCTGGTATTTAACGAATAACCCAGAGTTCCACCTTCCAGTTCAGCTTCCTTTAGTGTTTGCAATTTCCATTGGCTCTCAAGGGAAATAAATATGGAAGATGTGTGCCAAACTGTGGAGAAAATATGGCTATCTGATTTTAGTGTCTGTGTTTTTTTTTTTATTTGTTTGCTTTGCAGTAACCTATTAACTATTAGGGTATAATATTTAGCTTCCATTAAAATAATCTAAAATGTACTTAAACTTTAGCAATTGCAAATCAACTTCCATATATTTAAAAGAAAATTAAAGAAACAGATTTTGCTTTCTGAGAGCAAGGCACTGTGTCAGACATATCGAGGGAAGAATCAGAGATGGTCTCTGGACATTACAGCCTCTCTGCTTGTGGATGTTACAGTCCAAAAATTCGATCCTCATTAATCAATTAATCATACAATTTTGGTAAAAACCAAACAAGGAGAAAGAAGCAGCATTTGGGTGAGCATTTCAGTGAGGGTCATGGAAGGCTTCTCCAAAGACTTGCATAGGGGCTTAGTTTTGAAGAATTGATCTATAGGTTCTCTAAAATTATCATTTATAATTTCTATAGATTTATGAATGAATAATGGACAGTTGAAAGCGGTAGAGTTACACACTGATTTTTATTTAACTTCGGCCTTAGAATATGTTTGCTTCACTTTAACAGAAAATAAATCGTTGAAAAATAATTATCAAACTGAATATGCATAAGTTCGTTATATCATAGACTGATTACCTGATTGAAAGGCTTGTGTTTTTGCAATGTTATTTATGAACAAGTGCAGGATCATTGCACTGACGTTTAAACCAGATAATTTTGCTGGGATGTTCTGATATATTAAGAGGAGGTTTAAGGTGCCGTATAACTACATGTGTAAATACACCCTTATTGCTGACCTTACAATGCACTTAGTATCTTATACTTCACTAATGCTGTCTCTACTACCACAAGCAATTTATTCTGCCTCATGTTCCTCAAGTGCTCATAAATCAGCATTAGATCCTTTTTACTGAGTTGCTGATTTTAAGCCAGCAGACTAAGAAGCAGCATTTGGATTCAAAGTATAATATTGGCACACATATTGATTTTAATTAGTCTAATTAGTTCATTACACTAAAAATCACACAGATCATTTATTACATCAAACCTAATGGCATATGATCAGGGATTTAATATGGTAATGAAGTAGATCAATTATCACTCATAAAGGAAGTCATTAACAAGTGTAAACATTGTCAGGCTGACTACTATTACAAATTATGAAGTCATAGCCATGACAATTTGCATATGCATGCTAAAATTCCTTTACAGTTAATCATCTTTTTTAAAAATGAATATATTTTGTTTTTAAATTCACTTTCATGGGTCCACTACTACTATTTTAAGCTGTACAGAAGCTGATTAACATAGATTGTGACACTATTGGGGGCATTTCAGGGGTAATAATGTAGCAAAAAATGAATATTGGCTGAAACTAAATTCCGTTTGGATTTTTTTCTTTTTTCTTTGCCTTGAAAACTCAAAATGTGTTCCCTTTGGTAGTTGCTTTATCCTGACTTGTATAATAATAAACAAACAACCAACAACAGTTCTTGAGATATCTGTGATCTTCAAGATATCATGCTGGCTAACTGATGTGATTTTGTTATCTTTGATTAAATAATAATAGTGACAAATAATTACACTGAGAAGGGCCAAGATCTCTACAAAAAGATTTCAAATTACAGCACTATATACTCATTTGTTAATGCTTTTTGCAGCCTTAACATTACCAAGACATCTTAAATAAAAGCAGCCAACTGTGCACCCTGTTCCTAACCCAACGCATCACCATTTATCATTATTATTTCTATCATTACCCTTTGCTTAGGGTCCCTTCGCTCTGTTTTAAATCCATTTGACAGTAGTGCACGTTCAAGCCATTCAGAATTTATTTTTCTGGTGAGAACTTGTAAGGTAGTGTATAAAATACTTCCCTGATATCCAGATACAATATGATCTAATTATCATTCCTCAAATGTTAAAATTCTCCAAGAAAGTGCGTTCTCCAGAACTCTCCTACATCTTTTCATAAAGTCTCCCAACAAAGTGGGACATCTTGCTATTGACAATGATAAATAAGAAATCTAAATTTGCACTGTAAACATTACTGGGTGGTAAACTACAGTAGCTAATAAATAAAATGAAATAAAATAAAATATCTATCTAAAATACCATCTTATTCTGTTGTCAAGATAGCAAATCTGGAAACCACTCTCCATGGATTCATCATCTGCTTCCTCCACTTCACTGTGTGTATTCCATAGTCTTGTTGTAAGGATTAATGAGTTAGTATCTGTAAAGATCTTAAAACAGTGCCTGGCACACACTAGTCACTCAGATGTTAGCTATTATTATTATTATTAAAGGGAAAGTATCTGTGTATTTAGGTGTCTGCCATTTTCCTAATCAAGTAGCTTCCTAGAACAAAGTGTAGTAAAAATGAGTATTCATTGCTCACCTTTCTGCTTTGCCCTCTGCACCCCATAAGGAGAATTCCTACATGATACAACTTAATTATATCCCCTTACCAGGTACTCTCACCTGAATGCATCCTCTTTATTGCCATTATATTCTTTACATTGAACTGTTGTGTCTTTTCACCAGTTCCTCTTTGAGAAAAGAATAAAGTCAAGTTCAAACTTTTGATCACGGCATTTCTCAGTCCTCCGCCATCCCGCCTCTCTACTCAAGGTATGTGTGCTGCAGTGGTACCAACTTCTTTGGTTTCCTAACCCTCATTGTGCCTGTTAAATAGTGCCTGTGTTAGGCATTGTGGCCCTGGGTTGTCAACATCCTAGGCTGTTTCCTCCTGGCTTCCTGTTTTCCTCCCTAATAAATCCCTGTAGATTCTTCACCATCCATCTTTCTCCGAATGCATTCCATTCTTCATTATGAGTTATACAACTCTGGGCAAGTTATTTACTCTCTCTCAACTTTAACATCTGTGAAATAGATTAATGAAGAGATTATGAAACTGTTTCACAATGTACTTAGAGTCCAACACATAATAGGTGCTCAATTAATTGTAGTTATTATTACTGCTATCATTAACATTGTTACTACTCTATCTAAAAAAGATGAAAACCTGCATTTTTTTAATCCAAGATACTATGGAGTATAATCTGGTATCAAAGCATTTGAGTCCTAGGTCGCCAAGTCCTAAGCAAGGTGTTAACAGTGAGAAACTACTACCAGTGAGAAACGTGGAGGCAGCAGCTTAAAACTCTGTAGCAGAAAGATACACAGATCGCCTTAGAGAAGCAGCCTGATGACAAAAAGGTAACTAATATGGAGATGGAACAGTTCCAAAGGGCAACAATGCTGTCAACACTGTCATCCTGAAAAAATACCAAAAAAAATGTTTATAGGGAACATTAAAATATTGCATAGTTCTATAATCTTATGAGCTGTGAATACCATATCACTGGTTTATGAAGCACAAGAAATGCACCTACAAATCGGTCTACTCTGCAAGGGTAAGGAGAAAAAGAGCACCTCCAGCTCCTTTCATGGCCTGTCAAGTAAGCGCTGTGCTTTCTCTGTCAAGGTCACGAGCTTTGGTGAATTCGTCACGGGGTTCTTTGTTTTTAATTCCGATAAGCTGATTGTTTGCTTTTGAAGCAAAGTGTACAGACCTGTTGGCAAGTGGAGAGTGAGCCCCCAAGGAGTAGACTGAAGACTGCCGTGAAACCTCAGCCCAAAGCAGCGCACAGGCTGCTCTCCAGATTCCACTGCCTGCACACACACATGCACGCACACACACACACACACACACACCGCTTTAATTAATCCATCATTAACATCAGAGCACAGCTCTGCGCCCACCACACCTGGCTTGACAGCTGGATTGAAAGCGCCGTTGACAGCTGGTGCTTATGCACTTGCTTGAAGTGAGGGGGCTGATGATGGGCTTGCCTGGGGAACCAAGAGCCCTGCCGAGAGGTTACACTTTTGATGAAGGTAATGGCAGTTAATGAGAATATTTTTTGCTAGAGTTTGGGGACTGGGGTAACAGCATTACAATAAAAAGCACATATCATTTGGCAGCTCAATACCTAACTCCACTAAACGTTGTAAAGTCAGGTAAACATTTGGAAAAAAAGGTCTCCTGTGTTAAGAAATAAGCTCCCACTGAGCAGTTTTTTTTTTGTAATATACTTTATTCTGGTAAATATTTAGGTTGAATCTTTTTATTGAAGTAAAGTCAGTTTACAGTGTTGCATCCATTTTTGGTATACAGCATGTTTCCATCATACATGTACATATATATATTTATTTTCATATTCTTTTTCGTTATAGGTTACTATGATATATTGACTATAACTCCCTGTGCTATACAGAAGAAACTTGTATATCTATTTTATATATAGTAGTTAGTATATGCAAATCTCAAACTCCCAATTTATCCCTTTCCACCCCCCCCTTCAGTCACCAACCAGAAGTTTGTTTTCTGTGTCTGAGTCTGTTTCTGTTTTGTAAATAAGTTCATTTGTATTTTTTTAACATTAAATGGTGAAATAGAATGAGTGCAGGTCCGCATGGCCTGGGGGTGAGGAGGGGTTGGGGAGAGCAGTTAAATGATCCCAGAAGCATCAAGGCAATTCTCTTTGAACCCTCAGCCACACCCTATCTGCCCATCACTGAGCTGCTGGAGGAGAGTATGACTTTAACCTCAAGTGCTTGTCTTTTCCCTAGCCCAGCGGTCAGCATTTATATTTTAGAGACTAATTCAGGTATTTCTAGCCCCCCAACAACAAAGGATGTCAAAGTCACTTAGTGTGGTGGGATGATTCCTTCTATTGTTTGTAAAGTTCAGAGCACTCTTTTCTACTTGTTAACATAATATAATATGAAAGGGCAGAGTCGTTTGCCTCCAGGATCCACAGGGTGATCTTCTCTAAATGTCCTGCTCTTGCCTAGCTTTGCTCAAAGGCAGTCTCAGCGCCTATGGAATTAAGGTTAACCCCTTAAGTGCATTTGGATCCTTCCCTGCCTGGCTTCTTCTGATCAACTTAACCTGTCCTTCAGACTCGAAGGGGGACTAAATCAAATTTTTTAGTGTTTTCTCACAACACATTACATGTGTGTTTTTTGTCTCTGTATCTTGGTCCACATTGTCCTGACCCATCTTTCCTGACAGGTCAGATGTGACCTCCTGATCATCTTTGCTTCCTCTGAGCTACACAGGAGAATGCGAGTGGCTCGAGCCACTAATATGAATATTTTCAAGGTAAAGAACTCCACCATATTTATCTTTTGCTAGGCATTGGTCAGTCAATATGTTTTGTGAATAAATTAATGAATGACAAAACCAAGACTAGAACCAGGTCTCGACTTTTGGTATGTTTTCCCCTTCTCCCTACCCCCTGCCCTGCCCTGTTGCGTTATCCAACCTGCTTGAATCAGAGGAAGAAACTTAAAAGGTAAAAAGAAGAAAGTCAAACCCATCCCTTGAATAATACGCAGTATGTGTCCTTTTACTAATAGTAGCAGCTACCAGTTTTAAGTCTTTATTAAGCATATTCATTTACATTTTTAATTGATGACTCACAGTAAATCAGTGAGATCACTCCCACTTTATAAGTGAGGAAAATGTGACTCAGAAAGGAAGATAAGTAACTTTTTGTAAGATCACCATAATAAAAAGTGATAGAAGTCTGATTTTTCACAGCTAAAATGTTTTCAACAGATAGCTTGTTTTAGAAATTATTCAAGGCTCTTTCTCATAATACATCATTTTTTTAGATTCCCTTCTTACGTCACTTTTATTATGTATTCTTTTCTTCTTCAATTTTATTAGGTAGATTTATTACAGTTTGGCTTCACACACACATTATATTGCATATAAATACATATATACAGTATACTGCAATTTTTTTAGTTTACATCTATGTACTGATTATTGTTTCTAAGAACAGATTAGAGCTTTAGCTTTTCAAACTTACATAGTTATCAAAGGAATAAAGCCAACCATGAAATAAGGATCAACAGAATGCAATAATCCGATCATAAAGGACAGTCAAATGTGCTTACACATATTCAAGAAATCAATCATTTAAGTTATAAATAATAAGCACATCATTTAATCTTCCCAACTACCCTGTGAGACAGGTACTAATATAAATTTCACCAATGAGAAAACTGCAGGCAAGGAGGGTAAATACTGCATACAAGATGCTAATTGGTGAGATTTGGATTTAAACTCAAGCAATTCAACCTCAACTCTTCCTCTGTGCTCCAGGGATTCCAGCATCTCTGATAGAGCACTTACATCACTGTGTTTTATAGTTTATGTGTGTGTACTCACATCCTTTAACTCCTTGAGGACATGGACCATGGCTTTCCCGTCACTGTGTATCCTACAGTGTCTAATACTAAGTTTTATAGAGTAGCTTCTCAATAAATATTGGAGGCACTGCACTTATCTACTTTACCTAAATTCGATAGAGAGCTATTGAGAGACAGTTCTCCATGGGTGTCTCATGTGTCTGCACATCTGGGAGAGGTATTGACCTCCATGTATTCCAGACTCAGTTCTCGTAAATGTTTGTGTAGTAAACAGCCTTGAAAGACAAAGACAGTATCTTCCTTTAACGTGCAAGTGTGTGTCCAGCCCTAGAGGGCAGAGAGAGTGTCTCCTCCAGAGCAAAGAACAGGGATGTACTGACCATGATAAAACATCCAGTTTCCCTCTCCTGTGATGCGACCCATTGTTTATGCAAACATCCATCTGGATCCTGTGTGGGACCTTGGGGCAAAGAGAACTGATACAAATAGGCTCAGACTGCTTGAGACCATGAATAATAAAGTCCTCTGTCTCTAACTGAGGAATCTTGGGTCTTCTGCCAGCATCCTAGGATCTGTGTCAGACTAACTCATTAACTTGCAAGTATAAAATCTCAGACCCTTCACAGTTCTTGACAAAACAACCAAGGTCATGAACACAAGTTTCCATTGGTCTCTATGGGTACCAGCAGGTTATTAATTTCTAAGGTGAAAATTAGAAATTTAAAAAATTTTTAAATTCTTGATTCTCATGTACTCATCTAGAGAAGAAATTTACTGTCCAAAAAAGTCTGCATAATATTTATTTTAAAAGACAAGAGAATTTTTAAGCTATCAGTTGATAAATCATAATGAATTCAGTGAAAGTCAGAAAACAAAATTTCAATTATTGATTAGTAAGTATAGCTGGTTAAAGGAATGTGTTTAATCATATTGTAATAAATCTTGAAGGCTATGATTCAGTTGATAAATGTCTGTCTGAATTCTCAGTTCTGTTTCTTCAAATATATGCAGAAAACTCTGCTTTCTCTTTCTTGCCCATAGGAACTGTGGTATCACATCAAAAAACCTGGGTTAGTAACAAAATCAATGTTAAAATCATGCCTCTTTATTCTTTCTTAGTTTCTCCCTTTCTCTCTTTCTTTCTCTCTTTCAACAAAAGAGTTGAATGCCAGATACCTGCCAGGCACTAACACTGAAGATTAAAAGGACTCCTTTTGGAAGAGAAATCATGATGCATGTCATTAGCCAAGCCTCTCAAATTCTGTGGACCTTAAGTTCCTTATCTATGAAAGTATTTAGTTACATTTTAGGATCTTCTCACCTTCAAAATCATATAAGCTTTCTATAAATTTTGAAAGACTGTCTTTGAACTGTGGACCCAAAACCACATCATAGACCATGAAGCATAGTTCTAGATCTTAAAAAATTATGTGTTCAAACATATGCACATTTTTGAAACAAAAATCCCTCATGTGTTATCTCAAGGACCTGAAGACTGTGAATGAGTAGCCCATGAGGTAATGCCAGGAGGGATCATTTATCCCTCCTCCTCAAGTTTTTATAGAAGATGGAGATGTTTTACTTCATTTCTAATTTAGAAGGAGTGAATTCACTAATTAGTGAATTTAGAAGGAGCTGACCTTGCCTGAGAACCTGTCCTCAAGATGCTCCCTTATCTGCTTCTCTATCTTGGTAGGTCTACACTGACAGAATTTACACCTTGGAGACTCCTAATAGAATCAGAGAAGCCTCCAGTTTGGGGTGGGTATGTGCAAAAGGGAAGGTATTAGGAAAGCTAATTGGGTGCACATTTAAGCCATACTCTCTCAACAGCTTGAATAATAAAACTGATATACTGATTTTCATCTATATGTTCTTATGTCTTATTTTTTATTTTTTGACAACTCATACAAAGATAACGAGTGGATTTTATCAGCCTCAAATCCCAACAGAAACATGATCTTGTGAAGTATACATAGTTTTGCCTTACAATGTGAAAAAAAAATTGAATTTAGAAACAATTGTTACCAACTCTCTGTCTCTCAAAGACCATCTCTACTGTGAATATACCAGAAAGTCATCTGTTGCATTTTATCTTCATGCTTGCTTTTTATAAATATTGTTTCATAATTTCTTAACCATAGTGAAAGGCATTTTTTAGATATATTACAAGTAGTGGTCATTTGACTGAATTTGAGCATTCAATTAAATGCACGGCAGATAAATGCTGGGAAAGAAAAGGTGACTTTTGAATTAAAGATTCAAGTAATCAATGGATGATGAGTCATTTATGGAACTGCACATTTCCAGAAGATAGGAAAACCCACCTGTGTCAGAAAATCATGTATTCTGTACATTACTCAGTACAGAGTACTTTTCACACAAAGGAAAGTGTTCAATAAATATTTGTTGAATATGCATTGAAGTAGGTAAGATATTGCATAAGCTCATTGTTTCCTTATTGTTTTCTCCAATGGGTTACTTTTTAATGGAATTTACCATAAGTTTTGGACTACATGTCTTGAAGTCTATGTATTCCACATTTCTTAAAAATATATATATTAGAAGGACAATAAACATGTGCATGTGACTTTATTAAGGATGACAATCTACAGTTTGGTAATTCTACTGTAACGGGCACAACACAAATAAACATAGATTGAACTGTATTGAAAACATCAAATTTAAATAAATTGTAAAATGTCTATTTGACAGATAAAGAAACTGAGGTTCAGAGAGATTAAATGAGCACTCATATGTGGCAGGTTGATTCTTGAGTCTAGTTCATTTGATGCCAGATTCTCATCATTCCACACTGTGACTGCCTAGGAATAGGTTTGTAAATAAGAAGCTTCTGTAGCTGTTTGTCAAATCTTAGAGTTTGCGTTTTCCACCTTCTTGCTAGGGTGGGAAAGCAAGAGTCACTGAAGGTGAAGACTGCTGGGCAGTGCAATTTAAAAGACCCAGGAAGAATCCCACTGACAAAAAGTCAAAGAACCTGAAAAAATATACATAGATATGTATGTACATGTATAAATGAATCGCTTTACTGTACAGATGAAACTAACATTGTAAATCGATTACACGTCAATAAAAAATAAGAACTAAAAAAAACAGTTCTGGGGCTAATTCAGAAAAATAAAAGAATCATTTTCAACAATGCTTTAAAAATTAATAAACCACCCTGAAAGATGTCGTTTGATCGTTAGAACTAAAGTTCTCAATAGTTTGTGGAAACTAATTTTAGAAGGCAATTAGCACGTCACCAGGAAGTTTATGCCTGTGAGTTCATTATAGACTGCACAGAGAACAGACAAGGGAGATTTGGATTTTTCCTTTTTCCAACAAAAGACATGAATCATCTATTTTATTAAAAGTTTTAAGCAAAAAAAAAAATCTTTAGTAAATAAATAGAACACATCCTGAATCACTTAAAACAATGCCTGACTTAGTTTAACATCTGAATGGTTTCTATCAGTGTGATAACATCTCATTCACTGGATATTTAAGTATAAAATAAATTAATCAAGAATGCTTACTATGTCCAAAATTTGTACTGATCTCAATGATTTTACATTTATTTTCTACTTTTTTCTTTTAATGTTGCAATTTTAATTAAAATTTCCATACACAGAAAAAAATAACTGTAATTCTATCAAATAAGAAAAAGGAAAAGAAAGAAATTGGGTAAAATGCATTGCAGGGAAAAAATTATATAACATATTACAAATATATTTACCCACAATTGGTAAATATATTTTTACATTTATTTCCTCTTTCCTTCACTTATTCATATTAACCCAGCATTTCTGGACATCTATCTGTGAGCAATAAAGAAAGAAAGGCAAGGTAGAAAAAGAAGAGGGTGTTCTGAGACCCTCTGAAGTGCTAGACAATCAAAAGAATGACATGTAAATAAATAATGGAAATTTAATAGGAAAACTGCTCTGCTGATATTATTTTTCAAATGTTGGAGCAGCAGAATTAAGAAAGTACCTGACTGTTTAGGAAAATCACAAAGAAAATGACACTTGAATTAGGTCTTAAGGAACAGGTGTGAGTTGACCAGGCAGGGAATAGGGACAGAGAAATCCTGGGCCGGGGAAGCCCCTATATAAAGGCACCAGGCAGGTTTAGGGAAGGAGAAGGAAATCAGTGCTGTTTTACGTATATGTTTGTGCTAAGTCAGAGCTAGGGAGAATGGAGGAGGGTAAAGTGCAGAGGGGCATCTGTATGAAGAGCTTCATGGATGTTTGCAAACTTCATTCAGCTGAAAATCAGTGGAAGTTTTGGAGTAAAGAAACTGTAAATCAACACTGTGTGTTAGGAAAATCATTCTAATGACAGTGTGGATGGTGACTGTAGCAGAGACAAAATCCCAAATCTCAAAGACCAGTTAGGAAGTTATTTGTTCCTAGAAGACAAGAGAGGAGTGGGATCCAACCTAACATGATGGCCTAGAGTTGGAGACCATTTTTGTGTTGCATTTAAAAGGAGACCAGAGTTGGAGTGTGATAGGATATGGAGGTGAGGAATAGCAAAGGAGCTGGGATAATACCAAGTTTTTGAATTTAGATGATTATGTGGTGCCATTATCAACATTGGGGAGTACGGACAGCTGAAGAAGGGTGCTCAACTGGTACTGAGCTCCATCTGAGGCATGTTAAGTTTAAGCTGCCCCTGGAACATGCAGAGGGATTTATGAAGAAGGCAGTAGGAATACGGGACTGGGGAAATGCAGGAGAGTGGATCTAGAGCTATGTATTTCCAGGACATCCTGTGAGTGGAACTATGAGATCACCCAGAGCAGGTGTCCAGAAGGATGATTACATAATTATTTAAGGCATGTGTGGAAGAAGAGCCAGTGAGAAAAACAGAAGGACTCTCAGAAGAAAACAGAATCCAAGAAAGAAAAGAAGTTTAAACAGACAATGATCAAGAATGGCCAATGCTGCATGCCAGTGAAGAGGATAAGGACTGAAGAGAATCCAATTAATCTACATTCCCCCAAAAATGTAGTTGATGGAAATTTGGGGGTAGGAGGAAAAAAAGTTGCTTAAAATTAAAGTATGCCACAGATAATGAAACAGAATAGATAATTAGCATATATTTTTACTCTATTAAAATATTCAAAGCTGCCAAAAGAAGTATCTTCTCTTAATTTATTCTTAAGCAGGGCAAGGTTTTGTGAGTCATAAAAGATTCCAATCTAAATTAAATCTTCTGACATCGTTTATGCATAGATCCTGAAAATACACACAGGACATAGAACATCTCTGGATATCCAAAAAGTTCTTCTAACCTCTTTTGTTTCTTTTACATTCATTGACTTTTTAGCACGGTTTCTGATGAACAGAGTCAATAAGAACTATATTTTTATGATGTTGACCATATTTTGTGTTGATGCCCTTGAACTCTTTTCCTCCTAGTCCTGACATATATTTGTGTCACTTCCCAACAGACGGGATACTGCTTATCCTAAAATCAGTTTTAAAACTTTTTCCTAAATCAATTAAGAATATATAATTTCCTCCCTCATGGCACAAAATACATTCACAATAATACAAATTTAAATTTTACAAGCTTTCATGTCATAAATTGCAAAATCTTTTCATGAACTGTCTCATCTGAGATCCTCAATAATTTAAGAAAGCAAAGAGACCAGGTGCATTTATTTTTCAGGTAATTGGATGTTTAGCCTTGTACTTTCAAGTCCTTTCGAATATGGTGATGATGGCAGTAGAAACTTGGTATTCTGATTCATTTCCTTAGGTCTGCAGAGTTGATGTTTACAGTCCTGTCAGAATCAAAAATTGTCACAAAGCACAGAAGTGTTCTCTTTGTTGGTTCCTTTTGTTTCATTAAGAAAGTGGAGACTATACAATAGAATGAATAACAGAAGGAACTAATGCCCACATGGTGCTTTATCTGTAATTACTCGTACATCAAACTAAGGAGGTAGATACTATTATCATCATCTATTTTATAGATGAGGAAACTGAGGCACAAGGAGGTTAAGTGACATGACTCAAATTGCACTATTAGTAAGTAGCACAGCTAAGATTGGAACCCAGTTGGTATGGCTCTGGAGTCCGACTATATCACCCTGTATGTGACAATCCTAAACTGTCTGCCTTCCTCAGCCAAAGCCAGAGCCCTGCGAGAAGCCCTGTGGTCACCGATGGAGCACACAGGGAGCTCCAGATGCAGGTCTTTTTGCAGAAGCTCCAACCAGCACAGGACAGACAGGACTAAAGCTGGAGAGGCCACTCGAAGAGGAGTAGATCCTGGAGACAGCATGGCTCTTGGAGATCTGCGAATGCTTAGAGGCAAGGTGACAGAGGCCTGGTGAAAGGAGGCTCAGGATGCCAGATCACAAAATCCAGATGAGAACTGAATGGATGTACTGGTGTTTCCTTTCCTCCAAGGCTGGGAGAGAATCTGGTGCCTTTGCAGGGGCTGGACCCAAAGTCGTCAACCACACAGACATCTCCACCACACGTGGTACAAACTACAACACATGGATCATTTGAAAATATGGGGTAGCAATAGCAAATGTGAAGCACAGTAAGGCCAGCAGAGCAGGAGATAATTGCTGCTTAAAGATAGTTCATTACTTACAGTTCCCAAGAGGAAAGAGCACACCCCCTCCCGAGATGAGGGGGCCACACAGGGAGGCACTGGAGTCAGTCAGGAGGCAGAGGGAGATGGAAGTACTAGGGCAAATGCCTTTGTTATAGTTTCCTGGGGAAGGAACTGATGAGGGAGGGTAAGAAGGCTTATGATTGGCTAGTTTGAATGATTTCACTGGGCTTCGGGGCACAGGGCTGTCCCCAGTTGTCGGGTACCTGGCCTTGGGGTGATTAGGGCAAGTGTGTAGTGGCCCAGGTTTTGAGAGCTGATAAAGGAAGTGGGCTGTGGACCCATCGGTTTGAATTTGAAAAGCATGCCTAGGAGTAGGACCCCTCTCAAGGGGCTGAGGTGACTAGTTTTAGCCAAAGAGATGTGAGCCAAATAGTTTAACAGGGAAGCATGGGTGCCACCTTTCTCTCCTCCTACCCCAACGAACACTGACACCTCAAGTTGAGATGTTGGAACCACAGATTGAAACAGCCTAGATTATTGCAACAACAGATAGAGGGCAACTGAGTTAGAGAGTCAAAAATAAAGTTAAAAAAAAAGTTACTTGATTTGCACACAAAAACAAAAAAAAGAAGAAAATTGTATTTACTTTTTTTTAAGTTTCTGAAATGTCAGGGTTAATTTGTTATTGAAACATAGTTTTTTTTTTCCCTATCTAAACTGATACACACAAGAAGAATTCAGCAATTAAAAAAAGTTTGAGAATAAAAAGATGGACAAAGAGATACTGGGCAAATGTGAATAAAAGAAAGCAAGAATGGATATATGATGAGGTGGGTTATAAGGCCAAAGGCAACAAAGAAGGATAAAAAGTGATGTAAAATGATAAATACAACAATTCATGAAGAAGATATAAGCAGCATTAAATACACACATACATCAATAACGTGTTAATGTCATGTATCAGCAACATGATCATTTAAAGCTATAAAACAAAAATTATTGAAAGGGCAATAAAGTGTTGAATAAATTTGAGTATGGAATTTACTAGTATATCTCTCAAAATTTGACAGTATCTAACAGACAAAATGTAAGTCAAGTCATAGAAGAACTGAATAATAATTGGCTTCATAGACACATTCCATGAATAGAGAGCATACATTTCCTTCGTATGTTTAATTTGGCCACAATATAAAGCTTAACATATTTTCAAAGATTACTTTCTCTTCTAATAATTCAATACAATTAGCAACTAATAAAATGATAACTAACATCATATTAAGAATTTGCCAAAATGAATTCTGGGGAAAAAACATGATTTCTACCGTAGCTCTTCAGAAGCTCTTATCTCGTCATCAGTACCATGAGAGCAGTAGCCCCTGGAGTAAAGATAACTGCCGGTACTGCGACACGTCCCATCGTCAAACGACACTCTATACCTACACAGCATCTAAGATACACAATGGCTTATGTTTCTTCCCAAATGGGGGAAAAAAGTTTGTTTCCCTAGAAAGCTCTGTAATAGAACTTACATGTAGACAACACAAGATACTCTAGCTCAAAAAAAAAAAAAAAAAAAACCTAAACTGAAAAAAAAAATCCTAAACCAAGTCACATTCTAGGCTTGAAAGATCCTGTCCATACATCATTGTACTGTCTCCATATAACAGGATGACCATACGTCCTGGTTTGCCCAGGACAGTTGTGGTTTATGCCTGTTGTCCAGGTGTAATTATTAATAGCGCTCCTTTTCACTTTCAAAAGTGTCTCCATTTGGACAATAAATTTTACACTCACCCTACCATGTAGTGCTACAGCCCATTGCTTAAGAGGATGGGGTCTCTGGGCCTTTTCTATACAAAGATTTGTGAGGATACTCAGGCCATCTCTGGACACCTTTTAACTGTCCTGAATGAAAGCACTAGAAGCAGTATTTATGACCCTGACTCAATTAAAAAATATGTTTATTAAAAAGACAGTAAGACAGTGCTATGTTTTACTACATAGACTTGTACTAGAGAAAATGAAAATAATGTCCTAGGAAAAATATATGTCCTTGTTAAACACATAAAACATTTTTTTCTAGACAAACAAAAACTCATCCATTCAAAATCAACTAAGTACAAACTAGGATATCGTTCATACCACTGTGATAGAAAGAATCAACATCAATCTGGCCACCTTATGTATATTAAAAAAATGTAGAGAAGATAAATTGTGAAAGCCATTGATAATATCTTGGGTAATATGGTACCTTCATGATTCTGTTTTACCCCACACTGGCCATCCTTTTTTGGTACACATATTTCTACAATTTAGAATTTTTGATTGATTTATATCATAATCATCCCCATGCTGTCAAAATTTATATGCTAATGTAAAATAAATTCATTCATTATTCTATTCTCAACACATAGTCAAGATACCACAGGCTTGAAATATAACCATATACTGCTGTCTACTTCTTTTTGATAGAAGAAACTATGACTTCAGCTGACACCAAGGCTACGTTTGGTGGTGGGGAGGTAATTAGGTTTGTTTGTTTTTAGAGGATGTACTGGGGATCGAACCCAGGACCCCGTGCAAGGCTATGTTTGAATATCTAATGTTTCTATTGCTTAACATTCTTACTTTCTATTTTCCAACTCACTTTTGCAACTGCCTACTCCTAGCAACGTCTTAACTTGTTTATTCATTTTCAACCTCAGTGGAAATATCTCCATTTATAATAAAATGAATGCAGTTATTTTCCTTGCTGGTCTTTAGACAGCCAATACTATTGGCATTGGAGTTGATAGCCATCTGGCAATTCCACATTCTTCTTAACCAGCATTGTAGTGATTGGATTGCCTTAGATACTTGTCAATTTGTATATATAGATGAATTTGTCTTGAAACTCTGTCAAATCAATGCTTAGTCACAGAATCTCACTCTATTTCTTTGTCACAGTAATCTATATAACATCTTCCCTTGGAGATTTGGTTAATTAGTTAGCATGGGGATAATTATTAAATATTGAACTTGAAGTCCATCATTCTTCCTTGTTTCCTATGGTGGTCCAATTGACCATCAAAATGATCATGATGGCAACAGAAATGATAAATACAGATTCTTCTCAGAGGAATAGTAGAGCTTTCAAGGAATATAAGAAATTTTATATATTTTTTAAATCTGTAATTTCTAGAATTCAAAAGTAGGGCTTAGAATCTATCTGCAAAAATTGAGAAAATTGAATGGAATAAATATAATTTTAGGGAAAAATAAAGTCATCTTTAATGATTAGAAGATATATACAATACTGAATATAGTTTCCAAAAATATTGAACTTTAGCAATATTGAAAAAATGACCAAATTCAAAGCATCCAGTGCCAACATACAAAATATACCTCAATAAGTAAATAAATACAGTCAGCTCTCCATATCCACGGGTTCATGACTCCAGTTTGGACCTGTTGTCTTGTGTTTTTTTTTTTTTTTTAACACAGGTTACCATTTGCATAGCTTAAGGATGTTCTACAAAGTAAATTTAAAGGAGAAGCATCAGAGAGTCAGGCAGTTCACAGACATGTTATATTAAAGACAGAAGTTGGGGAAATGACTAAAGTATACTGAATCATGAATGTAAAACTTTAAAAAGCACTGCATACAATTTCTATTATAAAGCAGAAAGAAACAGTAGAAATTCAAGAAAAGTAAACCAAACCTGTCATATAAAGGTCCTAGAAGTAAATGTAAACAAAGAGAAAAGCAACAATACATGAGATTAATTTAAATTTAAAGGGGAAAATATATTATATAAATCAAGATAAAGTGCTAGCCATAAGGATAAAGCAATAAGATGGAATTTCATAAATATTCTACATTAAAAAAAGGTAATTGAGGAAAAAATAGATCCAATAAACCAAGAAGGGCATGAAATTTATTATAACTAGAAAATGGCTAAGATATTGAAAAGCTTTTTATACCAGTCCTTAGAAAAATTGAAGAAATTAAATCTGTAGAGTTAGAAAGTACTGAAAAACTATCAAGAAAAAAGCTATAAAGTCAATGAAATATTTTAAAATTTTAAGAACGCATAAATCACCCAGCTACCACATACTACCAGGTGGATGACATGTAAACTAAGATAAAGGAAAATTTAATAATGTTTCCATGGGACTAAATTTTTATTGTTATAATCCTTATTTAATATGTCTGAGCATCAACAATCTATTAGGTCTGTACCTAAGGTAGAAATAGCCACTTCTATATAAATGTATGATTCATGCTGAAAGACAAAACACAAGAAGAGAATAAAATACATTTAAGGGAAGATCCAGAAATCATTTTTGCCACCAAATACTAGAATAGCCTACATAAGGGTATGATTGTTGTATTTATTGGTCCTTCAGAAAGATAATGAAAAAGGAAGGCTATGTTTGTAGAAAAGGTGAATTAAAAATATGCTAGTCAAAGGTAATAATTTCTATTCCATTTAGTCTAGATCTGAAAAATTATTTTATGACTGAATAACCTATCATAACGTATAATGGGGAAACCACCCATTACCAACTCAGAGGAGTAAATGAAGCACTTCGGACGGGAGCTACCTTTCAGACCACCGGCGCTCTGTTGACTTAACTGCACCCCTTTGTACTAAGTGGTGCCTTTATGGGAGGGAGGCTGTAACGCAACTACAGGGCACTTGACCCAACAGGGAATATTCCACTCACTCACGCGGGAAGATCCTTACAGATACTGCAATGACGACAATTGTCTGGTACCACTTCACACAAACACCTCTCTACATTTCTATGTAGAAATTCACTTGTAAATTTGTCACTGGAAGAAAGGGTGATTTTTGCACACTTCAAAAATGTTCAGAAGGCAAAAGTCATTTTAAAATAATATTAAACTTTAAACTATAAGAGTCCTTCAAACTGCTTGAAAGCAGCAACATCTTCTGTGGGTACTGTTCTGTCCAAAGTGAAACATCGTGTCCGTGGACAGGAGTGTGCACATTCTGAGATGGGGGCGGGGGAGAAGCAATATATGTGTCTATGAGAATTTATATACATTGTGAGTAGTAGACATGCATGAAAAATGCCCTGTCCCTGTCCCTAGGTCATCAAAAAACAGGATTCACGTTGAAGTTCTAACCTCTTTCTGACCACAATAAATAACTCTTGGCTCAGATTCACTCTGCCAGGACCCCATTGGAGCCCCCTTCTGCTTAGAGGACATGGCCCCATTAAACATAAGGTGGGTTATCTCTAGCTGGGTGCCTGAAAAGGCTTTGGCAACACTATTTAAGGCAGCAACAAATATCCTTTGATGTAGCTTTCTCACTCCTGGGAATTTATCCTTAAAAATCATTGTGGATGCACGTGGAGCAACGGCATACATTTGAGAATGTGTTTCAAAGTGTCGTTTATATTAGCGAAAATGTAGAAACAAACATACATGTGCAAAAGCAGAGGATCAATGAACTATGCTATACTCTTACAGTTAAATACTTTAGTATTTATATTATATTTATAGTACTTGTATTTATATACATATTTATTTTATTTATATATTTATTACTAAATGTATATATTTATAGTACTTATAGCCACTATAATACTATATATTAATATATTATATAATATATTTTAAAATATAATTATATAATACATATAAAAATATAATGATAAAAAACTTATAGCCACTATAAGGATTATAAATAAATAATGATGTAGAAAAACATGTAATGGCATTGAAAAATATCTGTTAGTTGTAAGTGATAAGACAAGTATCAGTTAATTTGCTAAGCTTTGTGCCATTTTGTTACATCTGCATATATAAATGTGTAAAATAAATTACAGGAAAAAAAGAACGAAACATGCAGGCAGGTTAAATTGTTGCAATCTGGGAATGTAAAACCAGAGGTTATCTTTATTATTCATGCTTTTCCTGATGTTTCTTATTTTATAAAATAAATACATATAATCCATCAAAATATTATACACATACCTATATATATACCTATATATACATACATATATGTAAATAAACACTTGGCATCATAATTCTTCTTAGGCAGGGAATGTTTTTAAGAAAAAAATTTGGTGACCTAATTGAAGCAGAGGGTGGAAGCTGGAAGCCTGGTTAATGGTACCAGCAGTGTTCTTGACAAGAAAGGCAAATGTAAGGTACCAGGAGAGGGCGTAGGTTTGTTCTTGAGAGGAAGTGGGGGGAAAGAGAAGATGCACGGCCAATAAGAGGGATGAGAAGTGGAGGTGGGGACAGTGCCTGAAATCAGCCAGTAGAAATTCACTGAAAGTGAAATGGCAAAAGGACAGTTTAATAAAATGACCAGTGTTCAATTTAATGTTTTTACATTTGTTGCATGTGTTCCTTAAAACCCTTTCCAAAAATCCTCAGTGAAGTACACCATGCTCATGAACATTGGGTGCTAGAGTCAGTGTCTTGGGTTGACTTGGAAAAGAAGAGAGAGCTGAGTTCCCTCTCTGAATGTGTGTCAGTGCAAATCAAAGCTGATAACACCCTGGAGAAAAGTTCAAAGTTATAGGAAACTGTGGGAACTTAAGCCCAAGAAGTTCCCAAACATCTTGGAGAGGGCTCTACATTTCCCCAGGACCTGGAATTGGACTGGTTACAGTGGACCACCACTCCAGAAGGCAGAGCATCAAACGAAAGAGGATTATTTTCAAACTTTAAAATCCTGATGGAATTTGCTTGCTAGGTTTTGGACTTTCTTGGGACCCATCATTTTTTCCTTCTTTCCTATTTCTTTCTTTTGAAATGGGAATGTCTATCCCATGCTGGTCCCACCATTGTATTTTGGAAATGCATAACTTGACTGGTTTTACAGGTTTAGAGCTGGAGAAAATTTTGCCTCAAGATGAATCATACCTCAAGTCTCACTCATATTTGATTTAGATGATATTTAGATGTGACTTTAGATTCTTGAGTTGAAGCTGGAATGAGTTAAGACTTTTGGGGGTGTTGGGAATGGAATGAACGTGTTTTGCATGTGAGAAGGACATGAATTTTGGAGGGCCAGTGGGTAGAATGCTATGGATTGAATTGTGCCCCCCACCACCCCCACTCCCACCACCGCCATTCATATGTTGAAGCCTTAATCTCTACTATGAACCTATTAGGAGATGGGATCTTTGGGATCATGAGAGTGGAGCCCTCCTGATGGGATTAATGTCTCATGAAAAAAGACACAAGAGAGCTTGCTCTCTGTCTCTCTGTCTATGTCTCTCTCTCTGTCTCTCTGTCTCTTTGCCCATTTGTCTCTTTCTCTCTCTGCTATGTGAGAACACAGAGAAAAAGTGGCAATCTTCATGCCAGGAAGAGAGCTCTCATGGAGAAACTAAATTGGCCGACACCTTGATCTTGGACTTTCCAGTCTCCAGGACTATGAGAAAATAAATGTATGTTATTTAAGCATCCAGTCTACGGGATTTTGTTATGGCAGCCCAAGATGACTAATTCACTGGTATTAAGAAGCTGAAGTCTGACTGAAGCTGACACCTATGCCACAATTTTAAGCCAAATAACACTTAAAAAAACTCAGACTCAATAACTAGCCTGATTTATGCCACTTGCCTTTCAGAGAGAAATTTCCATTGTTGCTCTGACTCAGCCCAACATTTTGCCATGTTTTTTACCTTCTTTAGTTTCTCTGCAACTCTATTGACTCATTATTTCAAGTTAGTCCCCCTACTTTTGCTTGAATGGCTGTCTACTGGTTGGTTGCCAGCTCAATATTCAAAAGTGATGTAAGTCAAGCTCAGATTTCTGTTTCCATCCTCAATTTACTTTAAAAACTATTAAAAGACTCACACTCTAATATTAGGCCTTAATACATTTTTTTGCTTTTAAAGATTAGTTCTCAACACCTGTAGGCAGGCAGAGAACTCTTGGCTTCCGGCTTTCATTTTCTCACCTCCATTTTCTCATCTACAAAACTAGACTCTGCCTTCCTACTCAAATGAATGTCAAAGTAGGGGATTTTTTAAAATTTCTTTCAGCAGGCAATTGTGGCTTTCTGCCACCTGGATCCATAGTTGTTATGACATTTCTCACACCAAAAATCAATGAGATTTAGAAAATTACTGAGATTCCTGCAAGTTTGAAATGAAGTTGATGTGTAGGAATAATGACAAAAACTGGGGAGGGACATGCTGAAAAGCATACTAATAGATGAGAGTTTCAAACAGCAAAGAAAGCAAGAAATCAACCCTCACCTCCAAGGCTGAGCTCTGTGAGAGTGGTTGTTGTGAATGTCTTATTCCTGCTGAATCTCCTAGGTCTACTACCATGCCTGACATCAAGTAGGAACCCATTAAATATTTGTAGAACAAATAAGTGATGAAGTGATGTCTGCATTTAGACACTTGACTATTGAGATCACTTTCCAAGAAAATGCAGAGAATATTACCTCTTTGTTGGCAATGGATGTTGTAATCCAACTTTGCATAACTTGCTCCAGATAACTTAATTTTGTAAACTCTGCTCTCTAAGTGTCCTGTGTTCCTTAATCAACAAGAAAGTTAGTCTTAGGTACAGCTGTAAGATAGGAGGCATTATATCTTGGTTTCCTGTCTTCCCATGTTTTCCCCTTTCAAGACCTAATCCAGGTGTTCTACACCCAGAGATTTATCCGCCATGCAGATTCCCTCACGGAGCCATTATTCTAGCAAGCATATCCAGCAATTCTTTCTTTTTCCTTTGCCTCTCATCTGGGATAGGCTCTCAGCAGCTTTTGAAGCAACACATTATTTGACTAATAAAATTTATATAACCAACCATGGGCATGTGAGAAGCAAGGGAAGGACTTTCCGGTCTTCTGGGCCTCGCTGCTCCCTTCCGGTTTAATGTGTGTTTAACGTTCTTTGGAGACAGTAGACCTCCCTTCTCCTCCCTTCACTGAAGGTGCCACTTAACACCTCAAATGATGGAAGCAAGTATGGTAAGAGGAGAGGGTGGCATCAAGATTGCCCTGATAGCATCTGTAACAGCAATTTTACTGCATTAACAATGTCATCGACAACAGCAATGCTAGCCACCTGACTCTTGATAGAGTTCAGTTTGCACAGAACTGAGGTCAGAGAGGACAACAAAGGAAATAAAGTATCGGATAGAGAGGTTGACCATAAACTCAGTAAAGGAACTTGGTTTTACGGGGACTTGGTTTCAAAATTAACTGTAGAGCAACTAATTACTTGACACACTTGATCATAATTGGCTATTCTAACCCATGTGTGGCATCTGTCATGTTGCAAGAAAGGCCATGGCCTCAGCTCTAAGTTAGTCCCTCTAAAACTCAGAAGAAAATTCCTCTCACCCTTTCTCCCAAAATAATAATAAGTTTTTGAAATTCAGGGAGCATGTTTTCTTTAGTTTTCTATACACTATGATATCCAGCATTGTGTTTTACAAAAATGAGGTTGTGTGTGGAATGATTATTAAATATACATATCAGTTTTTGCAGCTAGGCCTAATTTATGAATGCCTCATGTGTATCTCCTCCAACCTCCAGTTTTCTAAATATTTCATCCAGGTGGCTATTAACTTGATATTGTTTTCTTTGTCTTTCCCCTAAACATAGCCAGAGCATATCAATTGTCTTTGCATTTTAAATAAACATGTAATTCCATACATTCTTCTATTGTATTCCTAAGTAGTAAGAAAACCCAGCATATTCTGAGAAATGGCTCTAATACAATTGCTCCTGGGCTTTTACTCAGTCCAATCTTATCTCTTCATTTCATTTCTCCTTAGGCAGTCTTGCCAGGCAACATGTGGTTGTTCCAAAGCATTTATGACATGTTCCTGCCAAACGTCTAAGAAAGTTTCCTCAAATGCTCCTCTGAGCAAGTATTTTTTGTCCAAGACCCTTTAGATGCAACTATGTTTTTATTAAAATATTTCTAGCTAAAGAATATAATGCATTGCCTGGAAAAAAGCCAGATAATTAGGAGGTAACTAGTCAAGAGGTCTTCAGAAATGCAAATGTTTTATTTGAGATAAAAGAGATGTCTAGCCTGCTTTTATTACAGTTTCAAACCAGGGGAAAAAAAGCCAAAGATAAAAATTGATTTTGATGAATGCCACCCTCACTTTTACAAAAGTGGTTTGCAGAAGCCATAAACTTCCATTATTGAATCAGATGTTGTAGGTAAAGAGTCAACATTTTTCAAATAATCAATTTATTCATTTAACAAACTCTCCAGAAGCAGCATTATGCTCGATTCAGGGCTGGGAAAAATAATGACCAAACTATCTCATCCTCAAAGGCTTTCAACTTAGTAGTGAAAGAAAGACATAAAAAAAGTAATGTGTTAAAAATGTGTCGTAAGCATGACAATGGAAGTTTCCATACAGGATTCATCGTGAGCATCCTTCCAGCCCATCAGTGGTGGAGGATGCAGTTTATCAGTAAAGGCTTCGTGGAGGGAGTTGGGCTTGGCTTAAAGATTGCCCTTCTGACAAGGGAAGAGCAGGGGTAAAAGCACAGTGAGGAGTGCGGGGATAGCAAAGGGACTGTTAGAATTGGAGGCTATATGGTGTGAGACTGGCACCAGCAGGGGTGATCCAGGACAGAAGCATTTACTCATTCATTCAACAAACAGTGAATACCTACCATGCCATGTGTCCTTGGAAAATACTTGTCTTCATTGACTTGTAGTTTAGGATTAAGATATATATAAAACTATATATATATGTATATATATATATGTATTTATTACTAAAACAAAATTATAAAATACAAATTTTATAATTACTATAATATTTTATGGTAATTATATATTTTATAATTAGTGTATTATATAAATTACAAATTTAAATTAATATAATATACCATATAAATTATACTACATATTTTAAATTAATATAGTATTTTATATAAAATATATTTATATAAATATATGAATAAAATAATATGTAAAACATGAATGATATATATGATTTTATAATTATATATTATAATATTTTTAATGGGCTAAGCACAATATATACATGATATATTATGAGCATAACTCTTATCATCTTCCTGGAGATTAATTTAGAAAAATTCTGAATGCAGAGCTTCAAAAAAGAGAAGGAGCAAGGAAGGCAAACGTGACAGAAGAAAGCATCTCCTAAAAGTCAGGAAGTATGACTACTGGGGAGACCTTGACGAGGAACAGTGTGGTGAATATGACAGTGCCACGAGTGATGAGTGACATGAGGACAGAGAGAGAAGTCGGGATAGGATGACAACCTGGCTTTGATGATGAGGGTGTTTGGAACTTATCCAATAAGAAATGAGGAGCTTTTGAAGGATTCTTACACACCGAGAACTTTGTCTGATATCTGCAACTTTGTAATTTCTTTTTTTGAATTTAGTTCATCTCAGTTGCACTCTCCGCAGTGACTGTCACTAAAATCCTCCAATAGGAAAGCATCTCTGTGTTTGTTTTGCAAAGTAGCCAAGAGAAGAGTGAGAGAGATGACTTTACATTCTGCAATTAGGCTTGAATTAAAAGCAAAGGGGGAGGGAGGGTTTAGCTCAAGTGGCAGAGCACATGCTTAGCATAAACAAGGTCTTGGGTTCAATCCCCAGTACCTCCAATAAAAAAGAAAAAAAACCTAAGTAAATAAACCTAATTACCTCCCCCTACAGAGAAAAAAAAAAAAATAACCCAAGGGATGGAATGGACTGGACGAGCACCAAGCACTGGAAAAAGGAGAAACCATGCAGATGGCCTGGAGCAGACGGACCAGCAGACCCACAGGGCCCCCACAATTTTCTCAAGTAGGAAACTGGAAGATCTAGTGAGGCTCGGTTACTCGGTTTTGGCAATACTGGAGGAGAAGTGTCTTGGTTCATTGATTTATTTTTTTTTAACTTTATAGAATGTTTTGAATTTTTTGTGTCACTCTTGATGTGTAATTAAGTGACACACCAGTGTAAAGTAAGTCTTTTCATACAATTTTCCAAGGATGATTATATGTAATTGAAGAGAAATAAGAATTGCTCCCACTTTAAGGTGGCGATCATATCCTTCCATCACTGATGAGTCATATGATAATCATACCCACAGCATAATAAGATCAAAATGCATGTTTCTAAGCAAGAATGCTGACTAACTGGCATAGCATACTGAGCAATTAACATGGATACAGGTCCCTGCAAAATGTCCAAGTTTGCAAAGAAAGATGAATTTTTAGAGTCTGTGGGGAAGAGAGTTCTCCAGGAGTTTCTCATATTTCTGCACGTCTTGTGAAATGAGGCATTGACTTTCCTTCCTTTGAGCCACTAATTACACTTTGTTCCAGGCTATTTTTTTTCAAGGATGTTTGTATAACAAACAGCCTTGGGAAATATAGCGTCCCCCTTCAGAGCAAAAGACAGGTTTGCTTACAGTCTTGAGGGGTAGAGATGTGTCTCCCTCCAGAGCAAAGGGCTTATTACACTGCCTGTTATAAAGATTCTGGTTTCCTAAACTCTGGGTTCCTCTCTGAGTCTCCTGTCCCACACAGAGCACAGACTGGCATCCCTCTGGGCTCATTCATATTGCACCAGGGAACTAGGGGCCAAGGAAAGTGGGTGCAAATACACCAGTGCTCATGCTGCTCACCATGCCCGGAGACATAAAGGTCTTTGTCTTGGACCTAGGAGTCTGTGTCTTCTGTGAGCCTACACTACACTGCCACAGGCTACATTCTTCATTTCCAAGTAAAAAAAAAATCTCAGACCCTTCACAATTTCAGCAGAGTCAGACGGTCAAGAGAAATCATGACTGTTTTGGATAAAATCAAGAAAATAAGCAAACAAAGATGCTGATTGTCTGAACAATAAAGAATAACTCAGGAAAAAACAAAATGTACATGAATGTATTGATTCACTTTAACTAACATATTGGTTCCTTGCAATAAATGCACCAGAAGAATTCAAAACATACATTTTATATATAATTTTCTATAACACAAATGTGGGTGCACAGGGGAGAAAATGAAATCCCTTTATGGAATCAGGGACAGTACCCTTAATTTCTCTCTTTTTATGAAGGGATTGTTTTTCTCATGAGATTTTGGCAGGGCCTTGAAATTGGTGTCACTTTTGATTAATTCTTTTTGTACTCTGATGACAGCTAATGGAATGATTTGAAAGCTATTTGCTTTACAAAAAAGATCCAATATAGCTGCCTTTTGTGCCCATTCTTCAAGCTTTTACTTCTTTTTCTTGAAATAATTAGTAAAAGAGAAGAAAGATTGCTGTAATTACCAAGCATTATAAACTATATCTGGGTGCCTGACAGTCACAGTAACTGTCATTAAAATTAGATCACTTGTCTCATTTTAAGGAAATGTTGCTTTTCACTATTTTGATGATATAATCTGAAAAAATATCTTGACAGGATACTAATTCTGAAAACAGAATTCAGGCCCTTCTATACAAACGTATGTCTTTCCTTATTCAGAAATCTATAATGTGATTAAAGTTGTGCCTTCAAGTACACCAAGTCCTCATGATTGGCATTATAAAAATGGATCAAAGCCATCAATTATTTCATAAGAACCAGCAGAGTTCAAGGATTATAATTATAAATCAATTTTAAAGACAGATCAAAAGTAAAAGGTTAGACTATCCTTTCAATCCTGTTCAAGTAATCAACCAATTTGCTTTAGGGGCAGGACTGAGTGAAAACCTTTTAATATGCACAATGATTTCAAGTATTTCTCTTTCCCTGTTGAAGTTAACACTTGTGTACTCCAACGTTTTTTCATCAGCCCCGTTTGTCGGTGTTACAGTAAATACTGTCATATGTAGAATCATTTTTTTCCTGACTACATAGCAGTTTTCTTATATTACCAATAAACACTTGAATCTTTGTTAACAAATGCGATCAAAATATTGTCATGTGCAAATAACAGAAATTCTTACAAGACAAAGGAAAAAAAATTGGATCAGTAGTAAAGACCTAAGTGAAAACATTATCAATGGAGATCCAGACTATTTCTCCAGGCACAGGAATACATAACTAGCTAAATTATATCCTGAAAGGGCCAAAGATCTAAAATTACCTTAATTAAACATTCTACAGTGGCAAGAAAATTCATAAGCTATACAAATATAAATGTTTTTAATTTGTTGAATAATTAAATGGTCTTTAACAGCAAAATTTTATGTTATGTGTCATATTTCCATGCTACATTGGGTGCAAAATTATGGTAACTATGAAAACCAACAATAAAAACATCTGAGATTAATGGTACCTAAAGTTATGCTTGGAAATTAATGCTTTTCCCCACCCTGAAACAACAAAGTTGATTCTATTAAATGTGATAAATGAAATGTAAATTAAAATTTTAATAAGGTGCTTGTTAATCCATTTGTTCACAGCTAACTTGAACTCAGTTAAATTAGCTCCTTATTATGAGCACTAGAGATACGATTTCTTCTAAATCTCAAGGGCAAATAAGCATTAGAGGACTGCTTGTCCCAGGATAGCTCCATAAATTGTTATTAAAATTATTCAGTAGACACTTCTTCTGTGATGCATTTCATTTAGAAAATCAATTCTGTGTTGTTAAAGATAGCAAAAGTCCTCTGACGGCAATCACAACACCAGATACAAAGGCAAAATAAAGCCACATACGGGCTATTCTGGGATATTTATCATTGCCTTGGTCATTTTATTTCCTTAAATGGCAGAAAATAGTTTTCAAGTAATTGTAAAATATCACGGGTTTTCTGAGGCTCAAGATTTCTCTTAGAAAGTCTAAATTTTTTTTACTATTTGTTAAATGTCCTCTTTAATCTCCAGGATAGGGTTTCTGAACTTGGGGCACCTGCAGACAGTTTATCTAGTTAATACGTGTGTCTAGTGCAAATACAGACCCCAGTTTTAGATAAAGTTTTAAAAATAATTCATATTAAAAGCAAGAATTAAACAATGATGAAAATTCATAATAATGAATTCCCCATGACAAGGAGAGAGTACTATTTTTACCAAGAAGTCGGAGGCTAGACCATTACTAAGACCATCACTAAGTAGAATCCAACCAGTTGGTTTTACTTCTTACCCTGTATTCCGACAACATGGAAAAGGCTGTGTCATAATCATAGACGTTCTATACTAGCAACATGTACTTGGTGGTTCTTCTGGGCAAATCTCAATACTCAAATCAAGCATGAGATGAGACCTTCAACAATATAAGGCCAGTATTATGTTTCATGAGATGCCAAGCTAACAATTAATTTGCCCACATATGTGGAAAGTGTATGAATTTCTAGTAAGGTGCTAATAACTGAAGACAATGCAAATTTAAAAAAAGAAGCCACAATTTGCAACAATAGTAACTGAATTCTACATAAGAACTAGTGATTCTAAAGCATATTTACCACATTTGAAAGCAATTATTGACCTGGAACAGGCAAAGCCATCTTGATAAACAAGAACAAAGTTAGAAGACTGGCACATTATTTCAAAACTTATTGCAAAGCTACCAAAATTGACAGTGTACTAGCATAAGGATAGATATATAGATCAATCAAACAAAATTAAGAGTCCAGAACTAAATCCATACATCTATGGTCAATTGATTTCAAAACAGGGTGTTGAGACAATTCAATGGAGATAGAAGAATTTTTCAACAAATGGTACTGGGACACTAGATATCTACATGCAAAAAAAGAAAAAGAACAAAGTTGGATCTTTATCTCATACCTTCTACAAAAATTAACTCAGAATGGATCAGAGATGCAAGCGTAAGAGCTAAACTTATAAAACTCTTAGAAGAAATTATAGATGTAAATATTTGTAAACTTAGATTAGGGAATATGTTCTTAGAAATAATACCAAAAGCACAATGGACAAAAGAAAATATAAATAACCTGGAATCCATCAAATTTTTAAAAGCTTGTGCTTTGAAGGACAACATAAGAAAATAAACTGACAACTCATGGAATGAGAGAAAATATTTACAATCACATATCTGGCAAGCAACTTGTATCTAGAATATAGAAGGAACTCTTACAACTTAACAATGAAAAGACAACTTAATTTTAAAAATTGGGCACATGATTTGAACATATTTCTCCAAAAAAGTTATGCAAATGTTCAGTAAGTATATGAAAAAATCTTCAGCATCACTAATCATGAGGGAACTACAAATCAAAACCATAATGAAATATCACTTCTAGGAGGACTAAATTTTTAAAAAAGGCAGATAACAACAAATGGTGGTGAGAATGAGAAGAAATTGGGACCTTCATTTATTGTTGGTTGAATTATAAAATGTTGCACTTTGGAAAACATTTTGATGATTTCTTAAAATGTTAAACATAGAGTTATCATATGACCTAGCAATTCCATTCCTAGCTATATCCCAAGAGAAATAAAAACATATGTCCACACAAAAATGTGTACACAAATGTTCAGAGAGCATGTTCAGAGTGCTGGGTTATCATAATAACCCAAATAGTGGAAGCAACCTAAATGTCTATTCACCAATGAATGGATAAACAAAATGTAGTGTATTTATACAATGGAATATTATTCAGCCATTAAAAGGAATAAAGGACAGACACGTGCTGCAATGTGAACTTTGAAAACATGTACTAAATGAAAGAAGACAGTTACAAAAGACCATGTGTTCCAGGATTCATTTATATGAAATATCCAGAATAAGCAAATCAACTGAACTAGAAAGTATATTAGTGGTTGTCAGAAGCTGAGTGGAGGGGAGAATGAGGAATAATTGCTAATGGAATGGAATTTCTTTTTGGGGTGATGAAATATTCTAAAATTAGTGAAGAAAGTTTATTGACTTTGTGAATATACTAAAAAGGACTGAACTGTATATTTTTACAGTGAATTTTACATGTAAATTATATCTCAATTAAGCTGTTACTTTAAAAAAAAATTGATAAATATGATGGAATTGTGTATCAACCATAACAAGTCTAGCATAAGGCTCCTTTGTATTTTATCCTAAAGGAAGTACTTCTAGTGATAGGATTTTTTTTTAAATCCTCAGTTTATACATGAAGAAAGCAAGGTTTAGTGACTTAAATTATTTACTCAAAGGCTATTAGTCCATATTTCATTAGGATTGCAGAATAAATGAAAAGAGCTTTTAAGTAACATAATACCCCTTTCAGTTTATACTAGATCTGGGGAGAATTGAATTTAAAATTTAGTGGCAAACTGAAAGAAATCTGTTTCACGACCATAAATAGTGAGACGGTAGAGTTGAAAAGGACGGCAGTCAGAAGCTTCAAAATCTGCATGAAATGAAATGAAAAAGTCAGATGGTTTTGTCAAGATTCTGGAATCGTAGAGTTATAATTGCCAAGGATGTATGAGAAGAATGACACAAAGGCAATGGGATCTTTTTCAGACTGGAGTTCATTTCTTCAGAAATTAGCTGATATGATGAAAATAGCTCCCAAATAATTATAAAGAGAGAGGGTCTGGTGGAAGACTAATAAAAGTGGAAGAGGGATGAGCATGTTAGGAAGTACTCAGTGATGCATACAAAAGAAAAGGATGATGGATTCAAAAATAATACTCACCATCTCTGATCACAACTAAATACACTGAGAGTTTAAATTAACTGGCATTATTATATTGTTTTATTAAAGAAAAGGGAATAGATATTTCTCATTGATTTCCCCACTGTGTAGAGGTATATGCTTTAAAATGGAAAGTTATTAGCAGAAAGCTATGTCCTGAAAAAAATAAAACTAAGCAAAATAAGAAAGATAACTGGGGATAAACACTTGAAATGGGGAAGCAAAGGAACCCAGTATTCTGAGGATGGTATTGTGAGTTTTTATTAACAATCTTGATAGTAGAAGCAAATTGGAGAGATTATAAGGAGAATAAAAAGAAAAACAAAAAGATAACTGTGGAAGTGTACCCTCATTTTCTGTAGCCAAATAGACACAATGAAATGGTGCATCTCTGACAGCTTTACAAAACTTACAGAAGCAAGATGGCAAAACACAGCCAAAATATAGGGATATGAAGATTTCAACTTCTTAGTCATCAGCTGGAATTTCTATTGGTTATTAGTGAGGCAAATTAAAACTTGATTTGCCTTGTTAACAATTCCATCTGCCCAAAGATACACAAAGTAGATAAGACAGGTGGCATGGAAGATACACTTTGGGAAATATTTCTTATCAAAAGGTGGAAATTAGGGGGAAAAGCAGAAGTGACTGAAACCTGGGGAGCAGGTTAGCATGTCATCTCAGAGAAGAGTTTTGAGCAGAATCACATGTGAAGCTGTTTCTAGTGTCATAGAAGACAAAGCAGCATATGTCTTTTTTTAATCTATGTATCATTTCTTCTGTTGTTTTGGTGTCTTTCAAGAATGAAAGTTGGAAAAGAATGCTTTAATAGAAGCCCCATTCCTGGGTGGATAGAGAGAAGAGAATAAAAGGAAGAAAGGATACTAAAATAATTATTTTATCTAAGAATATAATTTAAAACCAGCAAAGTTTTTAAGGAGAAAAACTCAAAGGTTTATATCTTAAAATAACAGGTATAAAATGCTCGAATAATAGCTGG
Organism: Camelus dromedarius; assembly: GCF_036321535.1. Classification (NCBI taxonomy): domain Eukaryota; kingdom Metazoa; phylum Chordata; class Mammalia; order Artiodactyla; family Camelidae; genus Camelus; species Camelus dromedarius. Next base: position 16,426,479 of record NC_087465.1, on the reverse strand, counting down.
TTAATTTGTTTCAGTAAATCGACATAAAATCTTTTAGCAGGTTAAAAAAATATTCTTAGACTGCATTAGACTTAATAAGAAGCTGATTAATAAAAAATAAATTGAAACACTTTAAAATAGGATGTTACAAACATCATAAGAATGTTTGAGAAGTTCATGTGACAGCCTCAGATGAACTTGATTCCTCCATGCTCAGACTATATGAGCAATTATTTTTAGTTCAATCTAGTTTAATAACAATATATGAGCTCCACATCCTGAAATTCTCATTCTCATCTTCTTCACTTTTGTGACAAATCTATTGCTTCTCTGCCTCTTTCACACCATGAAATGAAAGGACCAATAAAAAGGAATTGTGCCAAAATACTTCATAATATTTAAAAAGCATACAGGTTTTTGCCATCCCAAACATGATCTGGTAGGATTAATGAATAATGAAATATTAATGCATATGCCTATTATTAAATGGAAAATTTCTTATAAATAATGCACACATAAAGATTTGTAAGAAAGAACATTTTTTTTTCCAGATTTGTTAGGGTTTGAGACGGGGAACTAATAATATAAGAACTACTTAGGAATATTTATTTTCATGAGTAGAGTGTCCATTTGAGAAACAGATAAACACAGAGCCTGGGTCTAGATTAGAACCTGAGTTCTTTCTGTTCAAACCACTGGGATGTGCTATTGTAATATATTCACTGCCAAGAGATACATTCCTGAACAAATGATGGAATCTATCATATACAGAAAAATTGACTTCCCATCAAGTACATAATATGAAAAGAAAAATTGTAATGAGAAGCAGTGTCAAAATGTGAAATAGTATGAAATATATTCATCATTCATGTATGAAAAAGAAAGAGTATCATCTGCCCATTGAAGACACTTAAAGGTAAATGAACAATGAGTAGAAAGGTGGTAATGTGTCCAGTTTGGATGAAAATGTTAACATTTACCTTGTGCTATATTTATTGCCTATTTTTTAACTTTAATAAGACCTGAAAGAAGGTTTCAATGAGGCCATGAAGCATAGAGTCGTCTTGGCCAAAAAATAGTAATTACAATACAGCATGGGTCAAAAAGCCACAGGCTGTTACAGTTCACATTACTATTCATCCAATCCTGTTTACGTCTAGTATTACAACTAAAAAGAAGAATCTAAGTATTTATAAATATTTATGCATTTTGTATTGACAGTTCAGATATTTTTCTTCTTTTTTTTGAAGACCAAAAACCAAAAATCTTCAAAATGCTTTCACAGAAATGAAGACATAGATTTACTCTTTAGTCATCTTGTCACAACAAAATATAAACTTAATGCTATTAATTATTAACATACTATATACTAAAGTCAATAAAATCAGTGTGAGCAAAGCCAATGAATACTTCAAATAAGCTTGTCTATATCCCTAAGGTTATATGACATGTTTTCAAGGGAAAAAAAAATAGAAAATTGAAGAATTACTGTTTTATCTGACTTTCTGCATATCCTTTTTAAAATACAAACAGATGACACGTTTAAGAGTTTAACATATAATTTGCAAGGCAGCATACAAGTTTGAAGTACTTCTACCAGACAGGAACCTCGTTCACTTTCTGTTTTTGCTATGCACAGAGCTAACCAGATGGGAAAAACTGCTTTTGTCCTAAATTGCAGAGAGTCAGATTATTCCAAAAAGTTTTAATTGTTTTATTTTTATTAAAGTATAACTGATTTACAATGTTGTGTTAGTTTCTGGTGTACAGCACACTGATTCAGTTATCCATATATATATTCTTTTTCAATAAGTGCTAATCTTTTAATGTTTTGCCCCCTTCAAAATCCTACCTTATTTTATTTAAGTATGTCCAGATTACATGTAAAAACTACCAAACTCCTAAAACCTATTAGCAACACATAGCAAGGTATAAAATAGTTTGTAAAACAGGGTTTAGGGTGATACACTGAACTGAAGTCCACAGAAACTGAGTCTCATAATTTTTAAATTATGCTAGAAAACTTTGAGGAACAGGTAACTAATGGGAGACACAACGAATGTCTTTTCACATATAAAGACCTCTAATCTGAAAGAAGCAGTGGGAAAAAACAGCTGCATTGCCTCAGAAACAAATCTGATCCATTGGTAGAATCTCATAGGATAGATTTTCACCCAAAACAAGAAAAAACTGTTTTAATAACTTAAAATATCTAATTATGTACTTGCCTGAGGTTAGTCATGTTCTCTTTCAGTTGGGATAGTCACTAAAAATCCGACAGCTATCTGTCAGGGTTGCTGTAGAAAATCATTTCTTCCTAACAGTTGAGGTGGAAAAAGAACCACTAATGGCCCTTAAAATTCTGAATCCCGTGGTTTCAAGATAACACCTGTAGGAAAATTGTTGCCTGTCTGATTTGCCCTTTTCTTTCTTTTTTTGGATTAAGGAAAACCAGGTAGCTGGATGTCTTTGACAACTCGGAATAGATTGTAAATGATTAAGATATGTTTGAAATGGTTTAAAATTTAAGAAAAAAAAAAACAGCATTAGCCAGGATGTAGGGAAATGGAAATTTTCATGTCATATTGATGTGAAAGTAAAGTATTATAAATATTCTACAGGATCCTGGGGTAGTGCATATGTGTGTCATGGCCCAAAAGCAGAATTCTGAAAAATTTTTCTCCTAAGAACCATCACACAAGGTTATCTCTCAAAGTTATTCACTGGAGAATATTCATGTTAGTCTTATTTATAGTAGCTGTGAGTTTTAACTTAGTGTTATCTGATAATGAAATAAATTATATTATATTAAATAAATTATAGTATGTAGAATATCAGGCAGTCCTAAAATTAATGATGTGAAACTAATGTTATTTACACAAAAAGATGAGACTGTTCAATTGTGTAAAACGAAATCTCTTTCTGTGATCAGACACACAGCAGTACACGTGCACCCACAGACACAAAGTTAAACTCACAGTTAAATAAGGGTGCTGATTTCTGTGTTTCTCCCTGCACTTCTCTGTCTTGGTAACTCTGTTAAATGGGCATGTATTATCTTAATAAATAATGATGGATTTATTTTTACAGATTGTTTAAAAATCTCATGACAGTTGATCTTATGGGAAGAGGAGCTAAGAAAAACAGAATGCATAAAATAGTTTTACTGATGTGGTACAAGTCAGCATGTGAGATTAATGTGCAAACATCAGTTGTGTTTTTATGTGCGAGCAATGTGCAATCTGAAAATGAGATTAAGAAAACAATTCCATTCATAACAGCAGCAAAAAGAATAAAATGCTTGGAAATATATTTAACAGATTAAATAAATAATGAGTGAGTTCCCACTGCACCGTAGGCCCTGTTTAATCACTGACTCACAAGGGAGATCAGAGTCCCCGCCCCCATGGAGCATCCATACAGGTGGTTTTCCTTGTTTTAAATATTCCAGATAATGTTGCAGTGCATCTCCTTTAAAAGTAACTTTGTATACTTAAACAAATACCTGTTAGATGGTTTCCTAGAATTGCTATATTATAAAGCATACAAGTTTTAAAATTGTTATCAGTATGGTTAACAGTCCTGGGAAAATATGGTACCAATAACACTCATACTCACAGTCTTTGAGAGAAGACTACTATTTTAAACACTAGGAAACTGAGCATATAACTCTACTTAAATCTAAATATTCTTAAATAATTCAAATTTTGGACTAAGATTGATATCAAAGGGAATGATATATCTTCTGAACTAAAAAAAAAAGAAATAAAAAAAAATCCTTAAAACTAGTATTCATGTAAAATAGTCCAAGAAGTAAAGATCTTCCTTGTTGAAAGCCAGAAATAATTGCATTTGCTACTGAATTTTCCAGGAAATCATTCTTCATGTATAAAATGAGAAAGGTTGCATCATATTTCTTTTCAAAACTGAATCAAGTTAAAAAATTAAATCAGATCTTTGAAAGAAAGCCGCCCACCAAAAAGGAAATTGCCTTCCCTCACTTGAAAATATAGCAGTATGTTACCTCATTAAAACGCCAATATGTAAGGTATATGTGGTTGGTTAAGAAGAAATAAAAACTCTTGTCAACCCTGAGGTTAGCAGGCTTTGTAAAGTGACGTAGCCTAGAAGTAGAGGATTATTTAGTGCACTGAAAGGTAAAAGGAAGGCCATCAAAAATAAAACCTCCCCATTAAGCATGAATCAAATTCCCAACTTAATGTACACATTCACAATCAAGCAAGCTTCAAAATGTGCAAGAAAAAAAAATCAAAGTCCAATACAGAAAAATCTGTAAACACTTATTCCAACATTGATTATACAACACATAATATTACTTAAGTCCCCAAAGATTTGGTTTAATATATTTTCCTATATTAGTGCTTGTAAATATAGGGGAAAGTAATGTGTTTTTATATTGCTTTTGGAATTATTCCCAATTACTACATAGTGATTTTTTTGTGTTCTTGAAACTATCTTTAAAATATATGTACCCTGGAGTTATTATGCCAACAATTATTCTTACAAGATACCTTTAAAATATGAAAAAAATTTGAAAGCATTTTGTGTAGGTAGTCCACAAAAATTAACTGGCATCACTGTTAACAACTATTTAAAAAACAAACCAAGAAGCAGACTTCTCCCCACCACCCATTTCAACCAGTATCTGTGTAAGAGTCAAAGGACTGGTAAACACAGAGGAGACAAAATAGCCTCATGATCCTACTTTTTTTTTTTAACCAAAAAACAGATGTGACTAGTCCAAGAAGCTACATGTTGCCACTGTATGTATCCACTATATTTGGGATTAATAAAAGCATCACTATGTTTCTACCTATCGACTCTATCGACTCTATTTCTATTTTAATGATCTAATATGTTACACCATTTCCTGATCTCTATTTCTGAACACCCTCTCTTATGTCATCTTTTAAAATAAAACATTATTTCTCTCTTCATGGACGGGCATCAGTCTCTTAAAGCAGAAAAAGCACTGGAATTGGGGGAAAGTCTTAAATTTAACTTCCTTCCACTTTCATAAACCTATGAACAAGAAACACATATTTTCATTGTGGACTTACTTCCTCATCAGTACAATATGGTCCCCACCTGAACAAACCTCTCTCTCCAAACAGATTGTGAAGACAAACTGATATACTTCACACAAATTAATGCTCTTTGAAAACAAAAATAAAACTAGATATACAAAAATATGTGTGTGTATATATATATATATATAAAAAACTATATATATGTAACTATATATAGCTTATTTAAATAGTGCACATATATAGAACAACAATTTCAATCTGACCATGGGGCCAGTTTATAAGATCATATATAAGTCAATTATATAACACATCAGGGAAATAGGACAAACTGTTCCTTTCACCAGTGTCTTTTTACAAGTAAACACACACACACACACACACACACACACACACACACACACACACACACACACCAGTATTCACCTACCAAGATGGTCCCAGAAAATTGAGGAAGATTCATGGTGACACTGAATGCTACCTATCATTCAAAATACAGCAATGAAGGAGCTTAAGGGGCATCTAGTTCCAGCTATGATGGAATAATGGATACTGGATTTAGGTAGCTCATTCATTATCTAAAAATTTACAAATTAAAAAAAAAAGCATGACATCAACTGGGGAGAAAATATTCAAAATACATCTATCTGACAAAAGACCAATATTCCAAATATCCATCATTTCTACAATTCAGAAAGCAGAGGACAACCCAATTTAATTAAAATAAAATTGGGCCATAGATTTTACCAGACACTTCATCAAAGATGACACATGAAAGGTTAATAAGTACATGAAAAGATACTAAATATTTTAATTATGAAGAAAATGCCTGAAGACCAGAATGAGGTGTCAATATGCACCCACTAAAATGGCAAAAATAAAACACTGATGATATAAAATATTGATAAGAATGTGGTGCGGCAGGAGCTCTCACATACTGCTTTGGGGAACACCAAATGGTACAGTCATTTGGAGAACTGTTTGGTTGTTTCTTTTAAGGCTGAATATATGCTTCACATATGACCCAGAAATTCCACTCCTAGGTATTACAAAAAAATTAATGAATATAAATGTCAACAAAATATTTGTACACAAATGTTGATACTCTTATCCATAATAGTCAAAATCTTATATAACCCAAATGTCTTATACAGGTGAATAGATAAACAATTGTGGGGTATTCATAAAATGGAAGACCCCTCGGTCATTAGAGGACCATTGATGCAAGCAACATGAATGAATCTCGAAAATACTATGCTAAGCAAGAAAGTTAGATAAGGAAGAGTGCACACTTGATGATTCCATTTATATGAAGTTCTAGGGCGGGAAACACATCTAGTAACAGAAATCAGTGGTTGCCTGAGGTGGAGGCAGAGGCTGGGAATTAACTGCAAAGTGTTCCAGGGGACGTTTTGGGGAGATAAAGATGTTCAGTAGCTTAATCAGGATGCTTGTTTCGCTAGGATGTTTCACTAGGGATACAGGTGTTAAAAACACATCGAACTGTACACTCAGATTGGGTGCATTTTGGGTATGTGATATATGCCTTAATAAAGTCGATTTTAAAAGTCATCGAAGAAAGTGAATAAGGAAAGTCATAGAACTGGATCTTCAGAGATGACACAGAGTTACCATTCTGCTGCATATTAGACACTTGATAAATATGCACTGGATGGATTTATTATGTAACTAAAGTAAGCAACCACTATTTCTCACAGTTTATAGAGAGAGATTAAGATATTGTAATTCAGGGAGCCACAAAAGTAGTCAAAAATGAACACTTTTCATAGGTCACAAGGCTAATAAATTATGTTCCTACCATGATTCAAGTAATTCCTAATATAATGATGTTTCCATATAAATTACCTGCACAATTCAAATCCAGTTGTAAGTAATTAACTTCATGGAGTCCCCAAAAATACTTACATTGACATTGTGTTTTAAAAAGAATATTGCTTGAAATAAGTCAGTCTGGGCCTTGGAAATCTTGAAGTGTGAAGAGCATGTTTAAACGAACGGTATTTGTTACATTGTAATTTTTAACTATAGGCCCACCCTGTGAATAAACATTGAATATTTTAAATATTTACTAGAATTGCCCCATATCAAGTTGGAATGAATTTATTCTCTTCCCCATGCAACACTTCAAATTTTTCCATATCCAATTTAATGTAATGGAAAGTAACACCATAAAAATGAAGGTGTGTTTGCTGTGACAAAGGAGAGGACGGTCTAAAAGAGAATAAAATGCACGTACACAAATAAATATTTCGTGTGGCTTATTGAACATTCTGGACTTAGAAGGGCGCAGGTAGAAGAGAGCTTCATTCTTCCCCACCTGTGTATTCGCACTAGCTTTCCTGACCTGTTTTGCTTACAACTGGATGAAATGTGGGGCATTCTCTTAGTTTATTCTCTAATGTCCAGGTAAATTTTTTTAAGCCTAATTATTACGTGAGTTCTGGAATAACCCATAAAAGCCGATTGTGAAATTAGATGCATGTAAGTCAGGGATCTTAACCTCATCTCAAGCTTTGCTAATAATTTCAAGGACATAAACAACTAGCAGACACAAAGCAGAGAGAAGCCTGAAGATCGAGGGTGTCTCCCTGTGTCCTTCCCTGTGTCAGAAACACACCTCTCCAGCCTGGAATAATCAGAGTTCTCAAAAATACAGCTGGGAGCATTTAAATCATGAAATATTGTCATTTTATACCCCAGGGGGTTGTAGAGCTTACATGGCACTCTTTATAGAGACATGCCTCACAGACTCATAGATTCCAGGTTGATATTTTATAAATAAACAACTCAGTGGGCTAATTCTTTTCTGGTCCCTGATGACACCTGAAGCAAGTCCTATCACTTTTGTCTTGGATAATTAATAGTCCTCTTATCATTTTATTCATACTGTGCAGTACTTTAGAAAGGAGAAATCAAATTTTTGAAAAATAACACTTTTTGGATAAAATATAGATCTCAAGTAGGGTATGAAACTGGTAAGAGACTAAAAGCAAATTATAGGCAGCAGGGAGGGTATAGCTCAAGTGGTAGAGTGCATGCTTAGAATGCATGAAGTCCTGGGTTCAATCCCCCGTACCTCCTCCAAACATGAATAAATCTAATTACCTCCCCCTCAAAGAAACAAGCAAAAACAAATTATAGGCAATTTAATATAGACAATGGGAATACAAAACTCCTGAGACACTTTCCTCAAAGAACTTACATTAATTTTGAGAAGAAAGAATTTTGCCTCTAAGACAGTGTATGTTAGTATTACATGTTGACAATTTCACCAAATGAGTGAAAGGTGTTCTTTAAAGGTTCAAAAAAATGACCTGTCTTAAATTTCATGAAAGAGGTGAAATGTAATTGGACTAAAGAATGATTAAAGAATGACCAAAATCCAGAGCAGTGGTGATGAGGGTTATCGTTCTGGGTGAAGCAAATTCTGTATGAAAAAGTGAGGAGACTAATATGGAAGGCACACAGGGGCACTGCAAATAAATTGTGTTCGGAAGAAGGGAGTCATGTGTGGTATGTGGGAAAAGGTGGGATGGGGCCAGAATCTATGAGATTTTAAATGATGAGTTAAGAGTGTGGACTCCAGTCCATTGGGCAGAGATAGTCACTGGTGGTTTGGATCCAGACAGGGATATGCATAGAGCAATGTTCTAGGAGGTGTAATCTAGCTGAAGTACATGGAACAGATTAGGGAAGAGAGACTCCATTTGTTGGTGAATTAGAATTAGCAGTCAATAGGTGAGGTCAAAAAAGCAAGAACTGCTAAGAAATGTCATCTCTAAGAGAAGTCGTAAAAGTTGCAATCTAGCAACAGCCTTAATGTGGAATAAAACAGAACGTCTTAGATTACAAAGATAACACTGCTGTCATTGTCAATGATATAGAACAATGGAAGGTACGGGAAAGCTGTTCACTTGAGGTGAGAATGAATGCCCCAAAACATGTCTGGCAAGTGGTTTTAAATGTGGGGTGGAAGCCCTGGAGAGAGACCAAAGCTGCTATGGACTCAGCTGTAAAGAGGCAACTAAGGCTTTGAGCCATGCTGATGTGACGAGAGAGGAAAATAAACTAGAAGTGCATGAGTCACGATTATGAAACAGGAAGTAGAGGCAATGGAGACAGCTCTACTGAATAAAACCAGAAGAAATGCACTGTCTTGGACCCACTGGAGCCAGGATATAAGGGAGAAGGGGTCTGGCCTGCCAGAGCCCAGGCACCTGGGGCAGATCATAGCAAAGCTTCCGACAGTAACACAGAAGTCAAGTACAACATGATCAGACAGAAGCTGCAATCAAGGAGGAAAACCCGTGGAGGCAAGATGCCACAGATGGTCTGGAGGCTTGGTTGTGTGTATTCCCACTGAGACACTAGGGTGGATTTTTATTGTTGCCAGATAGCAATGTGGTGCCACAGAATCCAGGAGAAGTGAATGTTTAAGAAAGAGAGGGTGCTTACCAGTGCTAACGACTTAAGGAGATGAAGGAAAATAGCCTACTGACCAAATTTCTAAGCAAAAGTATTACACATAGAAAAGTGCTTCCCAACTGTTCCAAGTTTGTTCTATTAAATGTCCATCAGGATGCAACTTTTGCTACTCACAAACCTTCTGTGAACCTCATCCACATCCTTGTCAAATACTCAAAAAATGCTGAATTGGTGGAGTAGAAATTAATAATAATTTGCTCAAATAGAAGTACAGCATAACTTCAGATGGGTTTTCATTGAGTAACGATTTCAATATTTAGACAGTTACTAAAGCTGATATTTTAGAGGTAGAAATGCATCTATTAACATGCAACCTTTCAATTTTTTGGAAAATTTAATATACATCTTAATAAATAGATGTCAAAATTTATCAACTATGGGATAGAATATGCTATCAAGTACCATCAACATAAGAATTGAATGACATGTTTCCTAATTGTTTTTATAATTCCATAAAATGTCAAATATAAGAGGAAAGAAAGTATTGTTTTTCCCCCTTTCTCTTCCGAGGGACGGTATAATAATCTTCAGGAGCTGGATAGTGTAGACAGATGATCTGATTAATTCACACTTTTCTGTTTTGCTATGTACGAATGACCACAGAAAATCCTTGCCATCACTTTATTTCTTACAGTTGCCATGGTAGTATTTCTCTTCTGGACTAAAAATAAATCCATTTGAGTTACTTGACTTCTTTCCTTCAGAATATTTGTGTATACCAAGAAGACTTAAGGGAAACTCAAGACTTAAGGGAACTACCATTAAATACCGAACTAATATCAGAATAACAATAGCTCTAAATATAATAAAGTAATGTTGACCTAGTTGATAGACAGGTCACTTAAGCAGTAAATTATCATAAAGCAGAAAAATTCATACAATGTAATGTAAGTATTTTATGTTGGGGGAACACATTAGAATATATAGACAATTTATTTCAGACATATGGAAAATTAAATTTTCATGTATTGAAATGAGCAAATATTGATATTGGTAAATATGTGCACAGCTTAAAAATCTATACAGGCATACCTTGGCGATATTGTGGGTTCAGTTCCAGACCACTGCAATATAGCAAATATTGCAAGAAAGCAAGTCACACAAATTTTTTGGTTTCCCGGTATATATAAAAGTTATGTTTACCATATACTGTAGTTTATTATGCATTCAATAGTATTATGCCTAAAAAAGCAATTAAGGTGCATACTTTAATTTTAAAAAGACTTTCTTCCTAAAAATTGCAACCATCATCTGAGCCATCAGCAAGTCATAATCGTTTTGCCAGTGGAGGATCTGAAATATCCTGAGAATTACCAAAATGTGACACAGAGAAATGAAGTGAGCACAGGCTGTTGGAAAAACAACGTTGGTAGACTTGCTCCATGCTGAGTTACCACAACCCTCAATTTGTAAAAAATGAAATATCTGCAAAGCACAATAAAATGAAATGCAATAAAACTAGGTATTCTTGTACTTGGAATCAATGATAAAGATGTATTTTACCTAGCGTAAAGGTTAATTTTATACGTCACCCTAACTGGGCCATGGTGTGCCCAGATATTAAGTTAAATGTTATTCTGGATGTATCTGTAAGGGTGTTTCCGGAGGAAACTGACATTTGAATTGGTAGACTGAGTAAAACAGATTGCCTTCCCCAATGGGTGGGCCTCATCCAAGCCACTGAAGGCCTGGATAGAGCACAACTCTGAGCAGGAGAGAATTGCTCTCTCTGCCTGATAGTCTTCAAGCTGGGACCTGGGGCTTCTTGCCTTTGGACTCAAACTTGGATGGAAACTTAACACCGTAGACTCTCTTGGTTTTCAGACTCCCAGACTCAGACTGAAACTCTACCACTGGCTCTCCTAGGACTCCAGCTTGCCAACAGGAGATCCTGAGACTTTTAATCTCTATAAGCATGAGCCAATTCCTTATAACAAATCTCTTTAGATAGATGGATAGATAGATAGATAGATAGATAGATAGATAGATAGATAGATAGATAGATAGACAGACAGACAGACAGAGCTATGTATCTCCTATTGGTTCTGTTTCCCTGAAGTATCCAGACTAATACACCTAATAACACTATTTTCCCCTCATTTCTTTCTCAGCAATTCTTTAAAACAAATTTTGAAACATTTCTTTTTAATTAGCACATAGTTCAAGAAGAAAACTGCAAAAGTTGTCTCCGTTCCCAAAGTCATATAATTAAAGTGAAAACTAAAGTACAACGGAGAATGAAATAGTGGAAACATCATTTAACTTGGAGTGAGAATTCTGCTGACCTGGATTCCAGTCCTGACTGCTTCGTTATTAACTTTCTGAGCTGCAATTACTGCATCTGTGAATTAATGAGTTTGGAACAAGTGGATGTTTTTCAAGCTTCTCTTCGTGACACAACTCTTCCTTCAGATGAAAATTCGTGCGGAAAAGCAATATATTTTACATTTTACATAAACAAATAAAGTAGAGAGAGTGTCTGTTCAATAAACTAGCACCGTGGGAGGCAAATTGAACAGCCCTGAACCAGCTGGGGCCACCAAGTTTTACCACTGGGACATCCTCAAACTCATCATGTTCTATTAATCATAAAAGCATCATGTATTGACACCTGGGCTGCATACTTTATATACTTTATTTCACTTATTCATCTAAAACTAGATGAAAAATGAGGAACAATTCATTAATTTGCCCAATCATCAGACAGTAAATGATAGAGCCAGAATTCAAACCCAGGACACTTTGATTTCAAAGCCCATACTGTTTCTCAGAAGTGTTACCATTTGTTAAATAAGTACAAGGTACCAGGCACTGTGCTCGATTCATACTCATAATGGTCACATAAGTTGAGTATTATTATCCTTATCTTGCAGGTGTGGAAACTAAGACTTGGATAAAGTAGGTCATCTATTCATGATCACACTTTCAGAGGTGATTTATGTCTCTCTTTTCTTTAGCATCTGTAAGGGCACCAGTAAGCTGTTCTCTAGCAGTTTAGAACTTTTCAATCCCACTTGCATTCTATTATCATTAGTGATAAACATTTGCTCTTCCCAGAGGCTATTAGATATGCATGGTGAACATTCATTCATGTGCGTGTGCGTGTGCGTGTGCGTGTGCGTGTGTGTGTGTGTATTTCAAAGCTAGGCACTGTGGTGCCCTGCAGGGCTACAAGGTAGAGAAAACACAGTTCTTCTCTTTCAGAGACACAGTCTCATTCCTTTGTAATAGTATTTACAGACTGCTTAAGAGGTGAAAGATAATCATTATTATACTGAATCTATAAATAAATTCCACCAAAAATACAAAGTGATCACCAAATGAATGGAAACATTTTAAAATGGGTTATTTTTTTAAAATTAGTAGATATTTAACCTTTATTTCACATTTTCTATAAATATTGCAGTAATCGCCATCTTTTTTAGAATTCTGAACATTGAGTATTAACATTCTAAAATCCATACAGTCAATTGCCTGAACAGAGAAAATCTGAACCTCCTAGAGTAAGCAATCATGTCAGACAATCAAAGAAAGTAGTTTTAAAATCTACAAATGAAAGAAGACTTCATTTTAGATTTTTCCTAACTTAGAGCCTCTTCAGTTTCTCACAAATAGAGAACATAAAGAGAAAGTGATTTTAAAGAGATATTGAGCCTCATATATTAAAAATAAAGTGCTGGATTTCATCCAGAAGCAAACTGGTAATTGTGTTAAAATGTGGATGCTGAAATCTCTCCCTGAGCTGCCTCTTGAAGTTGACCAGGTCATGCTAGCGACTGCCAAAAATCCAAAATTGGCACTTTTTAAGTCAGTGTATAGGGGTTGGCCAGCTGGAAAACTGCCCGAGGAGTTCCAATAATTTGAAAATCATCAACATAAATTTTCTCCCTAAAAAGAATGCTTCTTCTGGGGGAAACTGAACCACTCTTCCACAGGGCTGTTGACACATAGGTTCTTCACCGACAGCAAATCCAGGAATTGGCCTGAATTTATGCTTATAGATCCAAAATTGACACCCACTTGGAAAGAATGGAAATGAGCACAGCCCCATTTCCTAAGAAATAAGGAGTCTTGGTTAAAAAAAGAGAGAAAATCCATAGTAATGTTTGACAGAGGGCTTAATTCTGGGTAAGAGTTCTCCATCTGCACTAGAATCTTTTACCAATGATTCTTTAAATAGCTCTTGGTGGAAAATCACAGTGATTTCTGGCATAATTGAGAATGGAGTTAAGGAATTAACTAGCTTTTCCTAGCAAAGTTGCCATTAACGCTGAGAAAAAGGCTTTACCAAAAGTAACTTCATGTTACCTGACCAAATTGTACCGTATATTAAACATTAAACCAGTAACATCTTTAAAAGGCTTATCGAAGGGTAGCCAGCATCCTTATCACACAACATCTGGAATGTTCTATCTCTAAAATCAAGTTATGTAAGTTATTCATGGAGCAAAATTTCAGGGCTCTCTTTGATCAACTTATGCCCTCCTGTCAGAGAATTATCAACACAGTGATGGGCTTTGTTTTTTCCTGCTTATTTTCATTTGCTCTGTGATCTTTTCAACCCCAAGTATTCATATTCATGAAGTGGATGATAATCACCAAAATTTTCTAAAACACTTCTATGGAAGACACAGCCAGACAGAGTGATGACAAGATGCAGAGGAGACAAAAGTCTGAGAGTTGACACTAGGATTCACTCACACACTGTGTTTTAAAGGAATGCTGGGAAATAGTCTTTATTTAATGTTTAGATATGCATTTAATTAACCAGAAGTTCATTTTTTTTCCTGTGAATGAAACAGTGGAGAAAATCAACATACCCATTTAGTGAATTGACACTGGTGCATTAAAATGCTTTACAAACCATAATTGATAAATAACAAGGAACTGCTATATAGCACAGGGAACTATATCCAATATTCTTTTTTTTTTTTTTAACCGTGAACACAGTCCCCCACTATCACATTTTATGCAGTCGAGTTTGGGGAAATCACGGGGGTCAGCATATCCAGAGTGCAATGGATAAGCCTCTTTCTGGGAAAACCAGCTTCCTGATCATAGTATCTCCCCTGTCAGGTAAGCACCAATATCTTTTGATAACCTATAATGGAAAAGAATGTGAAAGAGAACATATATATATATGTATATATATATGCATATATATATATATATATGTATAACTAACTCACTTGGCTGTACACCTAAAACATTGTAAATCAACTATACTTTAATTTAAAAAAATAAAAAGAAAACTCACCTTTGCTAAGAATTTCCAACAGGATCAAGTATGTAGTGTCCTGAGTGGGGGACTTGGGACAGATGTTAGTGGTGGGGATGAGGCAGGGTGACCTACACTTGAAAACTTTATTACCTTATATCTTTGTTTAAATTGAAAGGAACACAGGGGTTTAGATTTTGTTGTTTGTATTTACATGTACAATTAGATGTATATTATCACAAAACAGATCCATATCTGGGGTGTCTTTCAAAAATAATCACAGGTATATTATACAAAACAATAGAATTTGACTTTGAAAATATTGAATGTTTTGAAATATTGGCATTTTTAATCCATTCTATTGATATAAATGAGCAGGATTAAATAAGATATTTGCATGCTTGCCTAAAATGTCAGGCAATTATACAGAATAAGTGTAGTGAAGTATCCGTTATACAAAATAATTTAAAATAGTACTTTTGGAAAAAGTATTCTATAAACCTAGAAAAAAACTAAATAATGCTTTATGATAACATAGTATTTTCACATAAATCATGCTAATTGATTCTGACATCAGTCTGCCGAGTGACTAGGAAGGAATTATTAGTCCAAATTTATAGATGAGTAAACAGGTGCCATTGTTTAATTGCTGGGATGGTGGGGGAGCCGCAGGGATGAGTCGCAAAGAATGACGTGATGGAAGTGATAGTGCTGGGAAGGAAGTGATCCGTGTGAGTGTGAAAGCAGAGACCAGGGGACAGTAGCCAGAAGTAGAAGTTGCATTTACATCTGTGGCGAAATTCAAGTGCTACATCCATCACAAAATTCAAAATTCGACTCCTTTTTAAAGTGTCTCTTTTCATTAAAAAAAGCTGCCAGATTGAGCTATCATTCTGCCTGATGTCCAAATATACAACTTCATTCAGCTCACGAAAATCCTTTGTATGTAGATTTAGAGCTATTTAAGCTGTTGAAAACAGTTTACTTTTGACTTCAGGGTGTCAAAATGAATTTAAACCAAAAATAAATAAGGAGACACATTCATTCAGCAGACATTTATTGAGTGTTTTTTTTTTTTCCAAAACTTGTCCCTCTTGTGATACAGATGTCTTCTCCAGTGCTGTCTTCTCAAATGTATCACGCCTGTCCAGTTCACATGGTCAGACCATGCTCCCTTCCATTCTCTAGCTCATTAGCCTGTTTAATATCACTCAGAGCACTTATCACTATCTGAAATTATCTCTTCTTTTTGTTTATATATTCATTTTCTGCCCCCTGCTTTCCATCCACCCCCAACTGGAAACTCTGAAAGCAGGAAGTATGTCCATTTTCATCAATATCACTATCCCCAGCACCTTGAACAGTGTCTGGGTGCTATAAGCTCTCAATCTATATTTGAGGAAAGAATAAAGATCTAAAAGATCTGCCGAAGTGTGCGTTGCTTGTACAAAACAGTAATTTTGCGTATGTCATTATAATTGCTTCTTACAAAAACCTTATGAAGTGGCTACACTTAAAATACATGTTTAGGAAACATCCTTGTGTAAGTTCCCAAGCTCACAGTTTGTACAACATAAAATCAATGTTCACAGACTGTAACAATTGTTGAAAGACACCCGTGTTCTCAAGATGTCTTCGGCACCATACACTCACCAGATTGAGTTCCATCTGCTTTGTTCATTCTATGTTCCAGATGTAGGAGCAAGCACCAAGCCCACACAAGCTTTCAGTGAAGTTTTGTTTCTTAAACAGTATGAGGCACTGGGAACTACTAGAAAATCTCCCCACGTAGCTTCTCCAGTTAGCCCAGCTGTGCACAAATGCTAAGGCATGTTTCTACACACCATAAGGCTAAAAGCAATCAGCCTCTCTTTGCAAGATAGTATTATTCAGTCTAAGAGGGAAAGTCTACCTCTATTTTAAAAAGCATTGATACCCTTTAGTTCACTGGATCATCAATAGTTCTTTGAGACAGATACAGGGATACACATTATGTATTTTAGAATCTGCTTTTTTGTTTCTGATCATAAACATGTTGCCAAGATTGCTCTGCTTTGTCAAAATAGATTTCATTAGCTTCATTGTACACAGCTAGATTTCATGCCCAAGCTTCACAAACAGTTAAGACTGTGTGTCTGAGATCTGTCCTGAGGGTGAGGCATGTTTATAGGCAAAGATGTTAAGAAGCAACTCTAACAAGTAGAACTGGGAAGACTTAAGCAGAGATGACCCACAAGATAACAAGAGCCCGGTTCCCTGAGGCACAAAGAGATACATCCAACAAGGCACGCCCACACTGGACTGTGACTTAAAATGACATATAAACTTTCATTATATGAAGCCAGTGAGACCTTAGGGATATTCTCTTACTTGGCTAATGTTATTTTCCATCATATTATTCATGGTAGAAACTTGAAAAGTACTAAAATAGATTGCCTATTCTTACATATTTTTTATTCCAGGTGAGTATCAGAGTTGTTCTGTTGAGATTTTAATTCGAGTTACAATGGGTATGTATCTTAATTAGAATAACTTTTTCATAGTTATAATAGTGCATATTGTTATCTAGAAAAAAAGGTATACATAACCATTCATTCAAATCTCATTCTTCATTTAACAACAATATATGTCTTGTTACATTTATCCTAAGGTAAATTAATTGGCATATTACTTTTTATTATTTGCAATTATAACTGGAATATTTTCCCTATATCATTCTCTTGCTTATGGTTTTATGAAAGCCAGTCTACATATTTTGTGACCACATTACTGGGTTCCTCTATTCTTTCTATTAGTATTTTTTCCTATTGATTCTCTTGAGTTTCTCAAATATACAATCATATTATCTATAAATAATGATATTGCTCCTTTTCCAATGTTTATCATCATTATTTCACTCCTTTGTCTAATTTAATTGTCTATAACATTTCCAGAAAAATATTAAACAGTAATGGGGAAACTGCATACACCTGCCTTATTTCTGACTTCAGGAGGAATGCTTGAAGTGTTTCATCACCAAGAGCAATGTTAGCAACTTGTTCAAGATATGCATATAATTTTATTTAAAGAAGTATCATTCTCTTCCTATTTTATGAAGAGTTTTTCTTCTTTGACCTGAAGTCAATTGTACTAGGAGATTTCATATTGTTAAACAGTCCTGCATTCTTGAAATAAATCCCAGTTGGTCATGGTATATTATTCTTTTAATGTAGTGTTGGATTATATTTTCTGGATTTTATTTGCTGTTTTGTATTAATATTCATAAATCAGATGATTTATCATTTCTTTTTTTGTGGTGTCTTGGTCAGATTTTGGAATCAATGTCATATGAGTTGTGTTTTTTTTCTTTCCTAAGAATTGGAATGCTTTATTTTCTATGCCTGAAACAATTTAAATTGCATAGGAATTACCTGTTCTTTGAAGGTTTGAAAATATTCATCCATGAAATTCTGTGGTATTTTTAAGGCAACACCCTGAATTAACAACATAATGAATTCCTTCCATGATCATTGTTTTATTTAGTATATCTCTAACTTTTGAGTCCATTTTTGTTATTCTCAATGTTTAGAAAATTTAGAAACTTGTTTCTGAACTTTTGAGTTGGCTATGCATTGAATAATATTGATAAGAACAGTATAAATTCAATATTTTTTTCAAAAAGATTTTGTAAATAAGATATTCCCAAAAGTATGTTTCATGCATGTTAGTAGGAAAACTTACAAGGAGGATCCATAGTCAATACAACTGAGAGATTTCTTTTCTGCAGGACTTTTCAGAGTCCTTAATATTCTTATGCACATCTTGACCCTTTAATGGGGGAGGGGCAGTGTATACAACTGTTTCTGCCCCCCCTTTTCTTTCAGGAGCATCTCATGGGACACTTGTGTGCTCTGGTACACAATTTGGGAAAGAGGTCTAAAGAAATCTAAAGAGCAAGGTTATTATTGCAGAAATATTTTCTGGATTGATGAACCTACAGTGTTCTGGAAGACAATCCCTTCTAGAAAACTCATAAAAATACAATAAAAATATAAAAACTTCAATGACTCAGGAAGACATTTGGTTTTATTTGATTCAAACATTTTTCACACTTATACCTTTGCCTGTACATCACTCTGAAAAATCCCCAAAAGATCAAATATATGTGACAGATGAAGCTGCAACCATCTGAATATTTTTAAAGCAAACATTCAAAGAAGCTTTAGTTTAAGTAACCAGTGACCTTGCACGATTTTTACTAATATTACCTAAAATATTGCTTATTTAAGTAGGGGATATTTTCTACACAATAGACGTTGACCAGAAAATCAAAGTTGTTTTCTTCCATAGTATTATGCTGTCTTCAACTTACAGATGAAGAAATCTCATATCCTTTCTCAGCAAAACCTTTGTGCATCTCTTCAGAGACCTGATCTTTTAGAACTAACTTATAGTGGCATCTGGAAAAGTTTCAAAAGCTGTAGAAAGAAAAGCAAACACTAATATGTGAATACACTGCATCGATTACAGATGTACATTCAAACAGAACCTGCTCAAAAGCTGGCATTTTCTTATTTTCTGAGACCTATCAAGGAAAACAGACTATGGTATCCAATTTAAGAGCAATGTTCAAGCAACCCAGACAACAGAAGGGATGGGCAAAGCTTTCCTGCATTTGAAATTTTAAATACAATTCTTAGAAAATTATCACCTCAGGCTTAATTAGAAATAAACAAACAAACAAACAAAAAAAAACTTGAACTCTATTGCCTTTCATTGTTTGAGGAAATTCAGAGAGAAAAAAAAGGAATCCTTGAGTACAGCTCTTTGAGGTAATTTGCCTCACATATATGGCTACCTTATTCATTTTATTAAAAGACGTATCTCCATTAAAACAGTGCATTTCTACTGGAAATCTATGGAAGGATAAGGGTTTGGTTGTGGTGTGTTGCAGCTGGCTTACAGCTCATGAGAGCCAACTGTGAACTTTTCTTTCTAACTCTGTATGAAGCAACCTCATGTTGGTAGCTTAAATTGGGTGTGGTAGGAGAATCTACACCATGGAAATTGGCAAACATTGCAAATCAAGACTTTTTTTTCCCCCCAGAGAGTGGCTGTTAAACATATATCAGCAGACATCTGCTAATTATATAAAACATAACAATACCAATATCAGTAAACAGGAATTGTGCTCTGTTTGAAAAATGAATTGTATAACAAAACCATGAATTCACTCATTCAGAATTTCCCCAAGTTACATGTGCACACATTTCATTAGTTTAAGGTATTGATTGCAAATTCTATCATAATTGATACATATCCTAATTACAATAGATTACACGATTGACCTGTTTCATTATTATTTATAAGGCTGTTAAACAAATTCAGTGTCGGACATAATTAACTGTCTTTGGTGTGAAAACCGATTTACCAAATTTGAGAACTTATGTGAGTGGGTTGGCATGTGTTTTTCTAGATATTCTTCCTCTATATGATAATGAATTTGTATATCTCAATGTTTTTCCCTAAATTTCTCAAAAATCTAGATCACAGACCTTAGACTTCAATGTTTAGCACAATACCATTTATATATTTGATCTAAATGTTTGACTAGGTATTTGCAGGAGTGAAACATAATATTTATGTCAAGAAAATTATTTAAAATTTATAGAATTAAATGTTGGATATAGTAAATATATTCAGATTTCTGTGCACTGATTAGAATTATACATTTCAAAAAGGGGGAGATTTATTCTCCTGGTGCTGGAATACAGTTTTCTTCATGTGAAAATTTTCTTCATATGAAAAGTTCATCTTATTTATTTTACAGCATGATAAAAAAAAATACCTTAATAATCTGGTGCACCTGTAAGTATCAAAAAGTGCCAAGGAAGATACTGTTATTTCCTGAAATGGTATTTGTTGTAATTACTTACTTACCCACCTCTTTTGACACACACACATACCCCTTATTTTTTTTAATTATATAATCTAAAGTCACTAATGTGAAACTCTCCATAGAGGGAAATAAAGAATTTAAATACACCAAAAATGAGGGTTAACATAGCTAATAACTTTTGTTCTCACACTTGGCCCTGTACTTCCCAATAGCTGGAGAAAAAGGTGAGGAGAGTTTCAAGTGCCTTACTATTGGAAAAAATAAAAACTTTAAATTTTTCCAGAGAGACAGTATTTCCTTTTGATTAGTTCATTATATAGATTCACCCAATAAATATTTATTCATTGCCTACTACATGTTAGGCACTGCCCTGATGCTGAGCATTCAGAAATTAAGCAGCCATCGAAGGTGGATACAAAAATCAAATAAGTGGAAACAAGCAGAACATGAGCCTTGCTGTAACAGATGCAGAACACTGTGGGGTACCAAATGGGTGAGGAGCATTGTTAACCTAGGGGGGTGATCATGGAAGTTTTCGTAGAAATTTTTCCCAGAAAGACTTTAAAATTAAATGTATGACAGGTGTTTCAAGTAGAGAGTGGTACAAGCAAAGGAACAAAAACCCATAACAGCAGGGCACATTCAAGGCACTTCCAGTACTTTTAGCTCTGCTGGAGTACAAAGTTTGGGGAGATGGAGAGAGATTGAAGGTCATGGTGCACAGAGTGTAAGAGATAATAGGAGAAGAGAAATGGGGAGACTGACAGTCTGCACAGAGAGGAACTAAGCCTAAATCATAGGCTGTAAAGAAGGAAGCTAATAGGGAGAAAGAAGAGATTCCTAGACTCAAAATTCTCAATGTCTAAGTTAGCTTGTGAGAGTGAGATAGTACTTGATTGCCTTTCAGAGGTAGAGGAATTCAACATTCTTCCAGACTCAGAATTTCTGAGGCATGGGATGATCACGCTGAAGTACGAGTGAAAACAACTGGAAATGAGGAGCTCAAGGAATTGAAAGTCTAAGATCTGGTTAGAACACCCAAATTAATGGGAGGGACTGGGGTAAAAGGGAACTGGGAAGCCACAAGATATCTATGCTTCTTTTGATTCTTACCATGTAAATTATTTACTAGTGAAATTACTTAACTTGTCCTCAGAAAAACTTGAGTCAGACAAGCTCAAGTGTTTGTTATTTGCCAGCCACGTGTTTAGGTCCCATTGATATTGTCATTTTTCTGATGAGGAAACTAAGATTTAGCAAAGTTAAGTTAAATAATAAGAATCAGAGCTGGGACGAAAGCCCATATCATCAGACAAATCCTCTACTATTAATATTATACTGGGCTAATCACGTAATCATTTAAATAGGAATAATATCTACCTCCCAGAGACAGAATCACAGGCTAACAGTAAGGACAGGAGTGGTGGGGGTGTTGTTAATGATCCTTGCCCCAAAGTTAGGTACTTGTTTGGGACCGTGTGCATGGGTTTATGCTTATATGTAGCCATTTATTGGCCAACTCATTCTGGAGGAGCTTCCTAAGTGTTCAACGAATACGCACATTGTGTGAGTCTGAATCACTGAACTACAAGGATTGAACTTGATCAGGCGTAGGCACAAACCTCATTATATTCAGAAGGATACACTTCCAAAAAACTCTGTCTAAAACCACTTACAGCACTTTCAGTGTATATAGCAATCTTCTAAGCAAGTTACCCATTACTTCATTAACTCATTAATATTCATTTAATATAATAAGCATAATCAATAACAAAGAATCAAATAAATATGAACCATAAGAGCCCCTCAATGTTTCATTCATAAGAATTTTCTCTGATGTTTATCTGGCATTTTACAGTTGAAAATAAGAGGGATAAAGAAAGATGTGAAAGTCAGATTTGCTAATTATTAGTGGACAAGTTTGGATCATGGAGGGAATGAAGAAGGGTTATGGAAAAGGGAGAGAGAATTTACACTGATAACAATTATTCATTGTTTGCAAAAAATCTAATAGAGCAAACAATATCCTAATCGATATCTCCAACTTTTTTCAATATTCCAAAAGTATAAAATTAGATTTCAACTATATGTTTTCTTTCAATTACATGAGTCATTTTAAATCTTTTAAGTTTTTTCCCCAATATAGTGAGCTATGAAGCCATTGTTTTTGTCTCTCCAGAACATTTTCCCCAGCATTTCCCTTATTTTGGTAGCAGACGGGCATCCCTGGCCAAAGAGAGTGGACATGTGACCCACGTCTGGCCAATTCCGATCCCCTACATTTTGGGGCTTGGTGACTGGGATGGTGGTGAACATGTGACCCAAGCTGGGGCAGTCAGGATCCTGACTGATACACAAATAATAGGAAATAGTTTTGTTTCATGCTTCTCATTAAGTCGGTAAGCCAAGAATGCAGTGGCCACTTATGAACATCTTTTTCAGCAGCATGGGTGAAGTCTGTGCCCACTAGGAGGAACTGAGGCCACCAAAGACAGAAGCTGATTCTGGAGTTGGAGAAAGTAGAAAGATAATCGAATGAAACTGAAACAGTTGGTACCCTTAGATCAAGACATAACTGCATTTACCCACTTTTCAAAAGCATGACCAGCAGTTTTTCAAGTTAGTTTGAATTGTTTTCTTTTTCTTGCCTTTCAGAGAATCATGACTAATACTTCAGACTTGGATCAAAAGCTGGTTTCTAATTCCAACTAGTTGGGCAATCTTGAGCAAATTACGTCTTCTCTCTGGATCTCAGCCTCCTTACCTGTAAAATGATTGAAATGAACTTGATCTTCAGGTCTTATCTGTTCTAACATTCCATGATTCTGTAATCTAATTAAATTATGTAAGATCTAATTCAAGATATAATTAAATTAAAATGACTTTCACACTATAGCCTAGTTTTGCTCAAAGATTACTCCTTTTCTAACCATTTCCCAGATTCTATCTGTGTATTATTCCTACATAGTGGAATCAACAGAGAAGAAAGGGTATACAAAAGGAGGCAATAGCCTGTGTTATTTTTCAGGGTTTAATTTCTGATTTGGCACTGTTTTCATGAGAATATGAACCATAAGGAAGTTACCTAAATAAAAGTTATTCATTCTCTGTAGAAATAATCCCAGTATGTTTATGTTTAGAACTAAATTTTAGTTTAAACACAAAACCATAATAAAGCCTACAGCAATTAGATTTGATTCAGAAAAGTTTATTAAACACTTATCCTGATGAAAAGATAATTTACATATCATCCAAACTGGGTCTCTTTGGGTCTCATGCTTAGCGCTTTGCTCAGCACATTAGACACTCAATAAATGTTTGTTAAATTAAATTAAAGGAGTTGCTTTAACTGCAGCTCACATGCCCTTCCATGATTAATGAATCATCACTAAGTGAGAAATTAATGAGTGTGCTCTGCGCATCAGGAAAAAAAAATGTGTTCTGTTTTGGAGAGGGACAAAATTTCACAGCAGGGGAAGAGGAGAGGCATTTCCAGGAATTAACAAGAAAGAAGCTTACAATTACAGCGACTGATATGTGGATAAACTCAAAATAGCTGCCGAAATCACTACCTGGGAGCTGTGATACACACTAGCTTCAGATTAATCAACACTTCACGAATCCTTTCTCCATACAATGAGAAAGGAACAAAGGATGAGAGAATCTACCCAGGACAGCTCCAAAGCAGAGACAGCTCTAAAGTTCAGATTTCTCACTGCTGTCGTGTTTCCACGCCCTCCGCCCATTTTTTCTTCCTCTTTCCTGCAATCAAAGAACCAGAGCACACGGAGAAGGTCAGACAGTAAAACCAGGCTGACCTGAATGAAAAGAGGAGGCAACTAGGATGGACCCCAAACTAGGAAAAGAGAGTAATTCTGATTCCACATGTGGCACATTAGGGAATTACAGCAAAGAGAGAAGTCTGAGCAATCAGGCAATTAATGGTAGGAAGATCCTGGCAGCTAAATGTGGAACATAATCATTTGTGGGAAGCCCTGAATAAACAAGCAAACAGGAAAGGATGCAAAGGAACTGGAAGTTTGGGCAAAATGGGTAAGATTTGGGCAGAAGAACAAATCAGGGAGGAAGTAAGCAGGAGACAGGGAAAGGTCACATTTTTTCAAAGGCTTGACAACAACACTTATTGCAACTGGGGCATAAGCCAAGGGCAGGGCCTGACGTACGGGATGGCCCGACACTGAGTCAGCAAGTTAGTATCCCAAGGCCCGTTTATTCGTCTCAACTACGAACACAATTGGTCTTGGGTGTGGACCAGTGGAAACGATTAAGACAGTGAGTGCCAAGTGTCTATCTTCCTAAGTGCCGTGTCCTTTTTCTTTTCTGCGATTATTTGATTTGGGAGCCAGATGGGGGGAAAACATCATATAGCTGAAACACCCACAGTGCTTCTGCAACAGCCAGCCAGTCTGTCACGTCTGACCACTTGGCTCTTTGGCGCAGCGTTTCCATTATGTGTCTGGCTGTTGCTGACAGCATCGGGCTCTTGTGAAACAGTAAGAGCCGTGCGCAGACACTGCACACAGAACTAGTGGCCTTGGAAAGCAATGAGGAGAGTTAATGAAAGGAAGAAATAAGCCAGAGAAACTGGATCTCAGAATCCTGGCAAAGTGGCTCCAGGACCCTCTCAGAACACTTAAGTGTCTCCACATGTAGGAAGGAGTCAGCTCTTACTCCTTGAAAACTCCATGGGCGCTGCTAAGTGTGGCCATTGAAGATGAGAGGCTTTGGTTTCCATTCAGAATAACTTGCTGATTTACACACGTAAAGAGAGTGAAAGAACTGGTTAGAAAATTAAACCAATGCCTCCTTTTTCAGTTTTCTATTCCCCAATTTTTCACAAGTATTCTCTTGCTCTCCCTCCCTTTTAAATCTGATAAAATACAGAGCCCCCTCATTTCCCTTAGAAGACTGTCCTTCCTTGGTGTCAGTAACCAGCAAACAGGAGTGGCTGCATTTTTTTTGGTCAAGGGATGTGTGGGGGAGGAATATAGCTTTCAGATTTGACATTGCCTAACATTGACATTGCAATATAATGGCAATTAAATATAATCCTGAAAAATAGAATAATGATCTACTGAAACAAATTCCTCCCACCCTTGTCAATTAATTATAGTCTAACAAGTTTCTCCTTTGCCTCAAAGTTACATCCACCCACAGCAACCCTCACATAGTCATTAACTTTTTAGTATCAAAAGTTTAAAAATCCACGTGAACTAGTTTTCTTCAATTATAATTGGATTTACTTATTCTTAATAGTAAGATACAGTCATCTTAGCACTTTTAAAAGTTATCATCTTTATTCTTTCCTGATTAGGACATGATACTCTCACGACAATTTGATTTGGTTAAAACGATTATGACATATGTTAGCTTTATGACTCTCAGCTCTACAAGTAATGCAGAAATTTAAATCCATAATTAAAAAAAATACAGATGATATGGGATGAAATAAAACTTGTTAAATTTACATCAAAATAACTTCTGAAAAGAAACTACGAACACATAATACAGGATGTTGTAACAATTAGTGTTCACTCCTACCTACAGGTTACTTTCTCCATTTATGATTTAGGTTTTACAGTATAATCCTCAGGCCAGTAATAGCTAATCAGGGGATAAAATAAAGTTAAAATGTTTTACCAGCCTTATAAACATCTGTGCTGCTAGATTTTTCACTAGTTGAAAGCAACAGCCTGTTAGGTAGCTGAATATAGAATATGTCGGAATAGCACCATATGCTTTTTCAAAGAAACATCTGACTTAGCTAAGAACATGCTTTTGATTTATTTGTTGACTTCTCTGCAGACATATGTGATTTCTTGATTCCTTTATTCGTGTCACACCTTTGATGCAATCAACCCTCATGTTCTCTTCTCTGGTTCTTCAAGTCCTGGGAGAAAATGCAACCAGTCACTGAAGAAATGTAGTGGGGTAACAGGCCTCTCTCTAACACAATTTTCCTTCTTTATCCTGCTGTTTTTAAAAAATATATTTTTGAAAGAGAAAATAAAGGAGGTGATTTAATGGTCATCTTCCTCTCTGCGCATTTTCAAATTTGGGCTGCACTGATTGGTCAATTTTGATATTGGAAACTGATAGAAAGTGATAAAAATTTCTCTTACTTTTACACTAATTTGTTTCTTAAAAAAAAAAAGTTATAGTTCATCATATCTTCTAGAAACTAGAATTTCAAAATAAAAATGGGGTTTGAAAGACCAGACAGGCAATTGATATATGCTTTGGATACAAGTGGCAAGCCCAATGCTAACAGTAAAGGAGATATATTTTATTAGAAGTTAATACTTATTTAATACCTACTATATGCTAGTGGAATACTAATGCATTTCATCTGGATTATCACAGGTAATGTTTCCAGTAATCCATATTTCAAATATCACCCTTGGCCCCATTTTGCAGTTAAGGTAACTGAGTCTTAGGACTTAAGTCACTGTCCAAGGTCAGATAGTTAGTAAGTTACAGACCTGTGATCCCAACAGAGGCCACTTGGATTCATGGTTTTCAATACTAAGTTGTTTTCTCTCTTACCAACTTTAAAACATGGTAAGTCACCTAGATTCTCTTAGCTTCCATTTCCTAATCTCTAAAATATGAATAATAGTATCCACCTCCTCAGATATTCAGGAAGAAAAAGCCAATTGAAAAACTGGGTGAAAAGCTGAGGGCAATGAGGCACAGACATCCATACAGCTGAGGAAATTACAAAGACTTCTCTTTTCAGAGGTGAAATTTTCCAAGCGGTTTGCCTAGATATTCTTTCAACCAAGACCCTTCCCTGAACCACCCAATTATTTTAGAATAAGGGGCTAGAACCCAGGTCCCAACCAACTATAGTCTTTTTCCAACAACTTTAAAATGGAACCTGATAATGGTCATCATCACAGCTGGCCTGTGGGCCTCTCTTTGGTGACTTTTGGTGGACGGTTCTGTCCTCTCTCCTGGCACATAATCTCATGGTGACTTTTGTGGTTTCACATAATATATCCAGTTCAACACACCCACTTGTCCCAAGTGTACTCTTTCCCCTTCAGCCACCATCTGCCAGACCAACTCGGGCATCTCTAGCACTGAGAGCTGGCCATTGTTTTTCTGGGTTTCTAAAAGCTCCCACAGTTGTACACATGACCCATGTCTAGAGTCTTTGCTAGGGTGTTAATCCTTATTTCCCAAGAAAGTGCCCCTATCCTAATAAAGTCTTGCTTATTCAGACATATATTCTGGTCTGTTCACCAAGCCCTCTTAAAAATCCAATCATTAGTTTCTGGTCTGGCCAGGAGAGGTGATGAGGGCTGAGTATGAACAGGGCACCAACTGCCCCATGGGGAGAAGCTTCTGTAGCATCTTCCAGCACAGCTGAAGTGCCAGCTCCTTCTATGGAGGGAAGGGTGGCTACCTCTGCACATCTGGAGGGCTCAGAAGGGTTGACAAGTCAGCATCCTCAGGGACATGCAGGGTGCCTCTCCCATGCCTCATAAGCCCTAGTCTTCCCTACTAGGGCCCTGACCTTCACCCAACAGGTCTGCCTGGGCTGAGGGTTCAAGCATCTCAGCAACTCTCACAATTAATCCTCTCTGCCATTTGACTATATCTGCCCTTCAAATATGCTGAGACTACCCAAAACCTCCATTTTTATGCTTAACTGTTGAGCATTTGTTAGTGGTGGGCTGCACTTCACCATCCTGCAGCAGGGCCTCATTTCAGTACAGCAGCAGCCAGCCAACTCCACCGGCTTTGTAGGCATGGTGGCCCGTTTTGATCACCTGTCACCATACTGAACCCTCGCTGGCCAATCCCTTATATCTTTAGTGTGATGCTTGGCATGTTTGGGGTTGATCAGAAAGATGGTTTCAGTCCAATCCAGTTTCTATCTCATCTAATGGCCCAAAGCTAGGCTTACTTCACAGGCACATGACCTGTGCAAGGCCTTGTACCCAAAAGGATTCTGCTATGGCCATTGCGAACTGTCAATGATCTCATAGCTGAATTTGCTCATGTCCCAGTAGGCCATGAGCAGAGAAGATACAAGCAAAATGCCCATCAGCTGGTACCGTCCCTTACCTCCCAATTCACGTGTAAAATTGTGCGTCCATGAGCCTTGGACTCCAGGGGACTCACAATGAGTGAAAGTTCTGAGAGATGGAAATCAATTGCACAGTGAGTGTGTTACGTCTAAACCCAAGTAGCGACACCAATCGCCCCAAGACACTGTGGTTCCTGCTCAAACCAGAATTGCTTCAAAAAGAAAGAAAAACAATGGTGTGATAAGAAATCTGAACAATCAAGGAAATTCACCCTATCCTTTCTTACTCAGATTCATTCCAGGTATTAGTAAATTACTTTACATTGAAAATCATGATATAGAAAGGAAGGAAAAAAAAACAAACAAAGAGGACAGATCATATTTCCTTTTCTTTTCAGTCCTTCCTGACTCATCAGTTAAGCCAGAAGTAGAAAGTGTTGCTAAAATGTGTGTGTCAAGAAGTGAAATAAAAACAGTTGAGTTAGTTTTATGCAGAGTTTCCACCGTTCTGGTAAGGAAAAAAAAAAAAAGATTCAGGTACAAGCTACAAAAAAAGCATCGTGCAATTTTGGGGATTCCACATAAAAGTTAAATGCTCTTCTGTTTGCACTGAAAATAGATGTTGCACAATATAAAAATGAATGGTAACATTCACGCGAGTCATTTCAATTTTTAATGTGTCTTTACTTAGAACACATTACATTAAATGGCAAATTAAAAATTCCATGACAGGAGAGAGACCATGAAGGAAGGGAACAGTCTTTATATTTTAGTACCTTTAATCATACTTTTTTCCTACTCTGTGAACAAGAGGCCCCACATTTTCATTTTGGACTGAGTTCTGCAAAGTATGTAGCCAGTGTTGGCTGCAAGCTAGTTCTTCCCAATTCACTCATTTATTGTTGAGTGATTAAGTGAAAAACGGGATTTGGCTGCAGCTGCTCAAGTCCCAGACTGTGGCTCCAGGCTTCAAAATTAAGGGGAGCTGAGGTGCAGGCTGTTTGGTGAAGAAGCATATCACGGTAATTAAGAGCATGGACAGCAGCGTCTGGAGTCAGGGTGCCTGAGTGCAAGTCCATCCCGTCACCTTTATGATCTGGGGCAACTTAATCTCTCAGAACCCCATTTTCTTCATCTGTAAAATGGGATGGTGATGATCACAATACCTCCTACCTGGTGCTGTTGTGGACATTAAATGAGCTAATACCAGTAAAACACTTGGAATTGTGTCCAGTATATAGCTGGTACTAGACATATTAACCATTAATATTATTTCATAAAATAGAGGGAGTCTAACTTTAATCAGAAATAGAAGCCACCTGTACTTTAGTATAAATTAATACTGTAGTATAGATTAGCATGATTTTAAGAAATTGTATATGACAAATGAGCAATATTTGCCTTCACTAAACACTACTTATACATACATGGAATTAATGCAAGATTTTGATAGGTGAGCAGGAATCTTATCAAAATTACCCCAAAATGAGCATTTCCTGGTCATCTTAAGCTTATGATTAATGTGCTCAGACACTACCTCAGGTAATCAGCCCTTAGATAGCCACACTACAATATTGCTATCTTGTGTTTGAGCTACAGTTCCTTAAGAATGAGAAGGACATTATAAAATTTTACTTCCTAAATTATATGTTTATTTGGTAATTCCTAACCACATAGAAAAAAAAATTAAAGCTAGCTCAAACAAACTTGCCTTCATGTATCCTAGAGACTCACCAGTGTTTGGATGTTCCAGCACACACAGATCATACATTATGCTGGTGTAACACAGCTTGGAAGGTTCAATACTACAGAGAATAGAGTCTGAACTGAGATAGAACTGGGAAGTAATGTTCGTAATTATAAAGACCTAAGTGTTCATTTCTCTAAACAGCTATGAAACTCTTCCGTGTTCCAAATCCCTTTGGAAATGAATGTAAGAAGGAAATAAGTCTCCAACCTCAATAATTAAAAATACCACTGCAACGTTTATCTTTAAAGAAAGCTTTGCACACTGGGAAAAGAAAGATTTCAACCTGCTTTTACGTAGAACATCTTTAATTTAACAAAGTACTCACAAAATTATTTTATTAGAAAACCAAGGCATGTATTTTCCCTTTTCAGTTAATTCCATTCTCCTGTAAAACATTGTGGGATTTTTTTTATTTTTTCACTCCTGTTCATATTTTTGTTTCTTGATTTTTTTTCCCCCTCTCCCAGCATACAAGCTACCTAAGGGCAAGTGCTTTCTCAAAAAAGTTTTCATCTTTCCAAAGTGACAATTATAGCATCATAAAGGCAGTAAAAATCTCATCATTGATTGTCATTGGATTAGTGAATCTTACTAGGATTTTACTAGAGATAACAGGGATAATTTTTAAATGATAGAGCTTGAAAGGAGTGAATATGGGAATCATAGATCTTATACTGTCTTTCTGTGATAATGGCTAAAAAGAACACCTTGAAGTTATTAAATCTAAGTTGAATACTATAAAACAAAGCACTTAGAGATGGTACTACAAGAGCAGACCTTATGTTCATTCTGAAGGCTACTCTTCTCTTCAGAAGTTCTTGGAATCAAAGGAGATAATCCTATGCCTCTGCAATTCTTCTACAATGTCAAAGCCCAGCTAAGCTGCACTAACTTTTGACATTCATCTACCTTGGTGTTTGGGTCTCATCCAAAGTACCCACAGGCATGTGGCAGTCTACTCTTAGAATTGTAGAAATGTAGAAACACAAAAGGTCTCAACATTGATCTGACTCATACTCTTCATTGTCACATGATGTGCAAGACCCTAAAGAATTCTGCCATTTGCCTAAGGGCACTCAACTCAGTGGATATGGTGGACATAAGTGATCAGGTGCCCTCAACTCTAAGCTCAGTTCTTGTCATTCTAGAGCATTACCTTTCCCCAACTTTCAGGGAATTTCTATGACCCAGAGATAATCCGGAGCAAGGTTTAGTTATTAGATCCTTCTCAAATGAGTCACAGGGGGAACAATGCACTAATTCAGAAACTCAGGAAGAATCAAGACTTCTGGACACCTTCCAGACTGTTTATATGTGAAATCCCGGTGTACCAACATAAACCTTTACTAACTACATTTTTGAGGGATACAAGAATATCAACTGCAGACCAGCCCTGAACCTCTGATGTAAAGAGTAAATAGCTCTTGCTTAGAACAGCTTGTGATGGCTTCAGAGGCTTCTTTTTGGAGAAATTCCCTGCTTCTAAGAGTCACTGCAATTTCCCAGGGTGGGAGTTGTGGGTTGGGGCTGAGGCTGGGCATTGAACGATGAGGTTGCTAAGGTTAATGGCATCAGGGTCAATCACTGCCATGTATTTTTTTCTCTTTTCCTCACTGACTTCCTCTGTGATGGCCATAAGGCATACAGTACAAATACTTAAATACATGCAAAAGAGGGAGAGGTTTTACAAGGAAATGACTTCAAGTTTATTCCTCTGGCACTGGTATAGAATCTATCTGCCCTAGAAATAGAGGGAGTCTCCACTCCTAAATTGTGAAATCAAAAATAACAAGAAGAGGAGCCAAATGGAGGACATAGCCTCTCTGACGGGTGTAATTATGTTATTGCAGAAAACCTGCAGACAAAGAAAAGAAGGCTTCAAAAATTATACAGAGGAGGGTGGGTATAGCTCAGTGGTAAAACTCGTTGCTTAGCATGCACAAGGTCCTGGGTTCAATACCCAGGATCTCCACTGGAAAACGCACACACACACACACACGCACACGCACACGCACACACACACACACACACACAGACCTACATGTTTAAGTGTAGAATTGGATTGAAACTGCAGTCATGCAAAATTGGCCTTTAGAATCTGAGTCCATTGAAACTAAAGGCAATCTTTGAGGACACATGAAACAGATGAGAGATAAAGAAGACAGGCTCATGACAGTTAAGAGCCCTTCCAAAGGTCCCACAACTGTCAGACAAACCAGAGTCAGGCCTCTGTAGGTACTTAATCTTGTTGTAAAACAGAAGTTCAACCCCTAAATTTGAGAATCACAGTGCACACTGCTTGACTCTGTGGAGTGGAGAGTTTTGAGACATGTCAAGGACACGAGAGGCTACGGGAAAAGGGATTATATATTTTCCTTTTGTCATTATTCAATGAGCTCTCCATCCCTCCATGGCCACTGCTTTTGGCTAGGGATGAGCTGTGGAAACATTTTTCCTGGATTCATCTATTCCCTGGAAAGGAAACTCAATCTGGCTTAAGAGAAAAAGTTCCTCTCCAAGTAATGATAAATTGTCTAAATTGAAAGCTCACACCATAAACAAATTTGAACGGTACAGACATCCTACAAAATTAAATTTCCATCTAGTGAATTGGAATGATGGTTTGAGAAAAAGAGAGCATAATATTTTAAGCTCTGTTTCATATGACTTCCTTCCATAGCACTGTTTTTGAGGCCCACTCCCAGGTAACATTGTGAAAACACAATCACAAAGCTTTTTTTTTTTTTTTTAATTTCTATAGGCTCTATTTTTAGTGAAATAATGTGTTTTGAATATAACCACTAATAGTATTATTTATACAAGGAAATAAAGATGCCTACAAATTTTCATATTCTTGCAGTTTTACTGAAACTAAAAATAAACTGAACACGTCTTTGAATGTGTCAAGAAATTTAACCACACAAAATGTTCTGCATGTATTTCCATTTTTCTTTTGCACTTCACTGGAACTAAATTTCACATTTTCTTACAATCCATACAATCAGACTCTCTATTTCAAATTCACCAGAGTATCATCTCTATAATAGTTCCATTGTATAGTTGAAACTAAGATGCAGTTGATTTAAACTACTGTCAAAAAACTCCAGAATTGATTTTTTATTAAAAATAATCATAATATTTTACATAACTATAACCAGGCTCCAAAATACCTTTCTAATTTTATCTGCCACTATTCCTCACCCTGCCCAGCTCTAGACAGTGTGAGGTGATGTGTTCTCATCTGTGTCTCCTGCTTTTCTGCCTCTTTTGCTCATCTGATGCACTCCTTCCTCTGAGAGTCACACACTGAAATCCTACTCAGACTCAGATCGGATGCCTTCCTGGCACCCTAGCATTTCCTAGTACC
Organism: Camelus dromedarius; assembly: GCF_036321535.1. Taxonomy (NCBI): domain Eukaryota; kingdom Metazoa; phylum Chordata; class Mammalia; order Artiodactyla; family Camelidae; genus Camelus; species Camelus dromedarius. Next base: position 16,392,674 of record NC_087465.1, on the reverse strand, counting down.
CCTGGTCATGATGAATCTCATCTGCCTGTGAACTCTCGGTGCCCTACCCTTTCTCCCAGCTTCACCCATCACCTTTGCCTTATAACACGATCTTCAGGAAACAATTTATTACGGTGGTTAAGAGGAAAAACTCTAGAGTCACACAACCTGGGTTTAAATCTTGCCAATATGTTGTCAGTCAACTGGCGACCCTGGGCATGTCCTTTATTTCACCTCTCTTAGCTCCAACCCATTACTTGTAAAAAGGAGAGAATTACAATACCTATCTTTATAGGGTTGCTGTAATAATCCTAGATAATATCTACATGAAATAATTTGAAAGGTGCCTAACACCTTGTAAATGATCAATAAATGTTATCTACTACCTATATTCTAATTTTCTTATTATTATTATCATTATTTGTAGTGGAAAGAGCTTTTACTAGAAACTATGAGACGTGCAAAGTTGCCATATCCTTCCAAGTGTTTTTTTTTCCCTAATCTATACTAAAATAGTATTAACATCTTAGTATCAGTTATCTATTGCTGCAATAACAAATGGCCCCCAAACTTAGTGGCTTTAGAAAACATTTATTATCTCCTAAGTGTGATGGGTCAAAAACCTGGGTGAACCTTAGCACTTAGCAGTGTCCTCTGGCTCAGGATCTCTCATGAGGCTGCCAGCAAGGTGTTCATGGGGGTGCAGGCATCTCAGGGCTCAACTAGGGAGGGATCCACTTCTAAGTTCACCCTGTGGTCCTTGATAGGATACAGTTCCTCCCAAACTATTGGGCCTTGGGCCTCGGTTCTTTTCCAGCTGTTGGCTGGAAGCTGCACTTGGCTCCTTGGCATCTGTATAGGGCAACATACCACATTGCAACTTTTTTTGGTTTTGTTTTTGCTTTTTTTTTTTTAAATCAAAACAAGCAAAGAATAGTGAAACAGAGAGAGTGTCAACAAGAGGGAAGTCACAGTCTTCTGTCAGCTAATCCCGGAGATGATATCCTATCATGAAAGTCCTACCCAGTTCCTTGGGAGAGTCACTAGACCCGCCCACACTCGGAGGGACAAGGTTGCACAAAGGCATGAATACTGTGTGGTGGGGATCACTGAGGGTCTCTTTAGACTGCCTACCATACCTTGTAAAATTATTGTGGAAATTAAATGGGGCTAATATATCTGAAATTCACCACACAGCACTTAGTCCATAGCAGAAATTCAACTCATACAAGTTTATTCTCCCCTCCTCACTCGAATAAAAGTTCTTGAAAACAAGGACATTGATCAGTGAGCCCTGCGGTACCTTAGCACTCTGCTAAGAGGATGCGGCTCTCACTAACCACTGGAGGAACAGATGATACATGATACTGACACAACTGTTCACAATTTAGTTAATATTGTCTCCACTTTCAGAAAGTACAACCTGGCACCTTTCATTAGGGATTCATTTACAGTACGAGAGTGTAGTAGGCAGAATAATAGTCCCACAAAGATGCCTTTCCCCAAACCCCCAGAACCTGTGAATAAATTACATGGCAAAAGGGATTTTGAAGATGTAATTAAGTTTAGGACCTAGAGATGGGAGATTCACTTAGATTATCATGGTGGACCTACTTTTTTTCACAGGAATCTTTAAAAGCAGAGAACCCTCCTTTGTAATCAGAGAAAGAGAGGTGACTGCAGATTAGTTAGAGAGATACAACATTGCTGGCTTTGTAGATGGAAAAGGGGGCCCAGGATCCAAAGAGTGTGGACACCTTGTGGAATCTGAAAAAGACAAGAAACTAGATTCTGCCCTGAAGTCTCCTGAAAGGAATGCAGCTCTGCTGACAACTTGATCTTAGCCTGGTGAGGTCAGTGTTGGACGACTGACTTATAGAACCGTGAGATAATACATTTGTAATGTTTTAAGCCACAACTTAGCAGATAAGAGAAACATAATACATATAGAAATTATGTAAGTTACTCATGAAAGGGATGGTATATACAAGCACTCTCTAAATATTAAATGAATATATATGGCCATTCTACAATGTAAAATATTAAAAATCACTGCAAGTTAAGAAATCTCTAGTTAAATATCACAATTACAAAACACTGGGCTATTTTTTAATCACTGTATTATAAGGGCATTAGCTATTATTCAAAGCAACGAGAATATAAACCTATTGTGTTTTTAATTACCAAACACTTAAAGAATATTTACTATGTGGTAGACACTATTACAGGCACTTCATACACATGAACTCATTCGGCTCCATGAACCCTAAGAGATAGTTACTATTAACATCCCTGTTTTACAGACAAAGAACAGATCTGAGGTTCACTAGCTAGCCCCAGACTGCACAGACAGTAAGCGGCAGAGCCAGAATTCACAGCCAAGCATCTGGGTCCAGAGTCCATGCTTTCATCTTCAGTGAAGTGCCTTCTAAAAGCAGAACCTTATCTATTGCCAGTACATTGCTTTAGATACTTTTTTTAGATTTAAGCAGAATTTTTTTTTCTATTGTATGTATTTTGGGTTATTTTTCCCTATCCATTCATTCAACAGTTACGAAGGACCTCCTACTTCTCGGGCACAGAGGAAAAGAAATAAAACAACAAGCTTCCCCTGAAAGAGTTCAGTTTAGTGACAAGAGACAGACAGGTAAATAGGCAGTGACAAAACAATGTCATAAATTCTTGGGAGCAAAAGCATCTCTTATTCTCTACCAATGAGTTCATGATTCAGATGGAAAGACGAGTCCTTAAGGAAGCACCCCCTGGATGCTACAGCAGTAGCACCTAACTGGGGTTACGAGACATAGTATAAAGAATCATATTTGAAGGTACTGGGACCGGGCAGAGACAACGCAGGGTTTGAAGGAGAGTTACAGAGCAGCGTGTTGAGTTTCGTACTTTAGAAAGATTATTCTGGTGAACAGAGGGGAGAGTAAGCTTGAAGGGTGGTAAGGCTGGAGGGCAGGAATTTGCTAGAAGATGATTTAAAGTACAGGGAGCATGGGGGTTTGAATTAAGGCAATGACAACAAAGATTAGTAGAAGAGAGGGTGAGGTTTGGAGCTGCATTGAAAGGCATTATGACCAGAGACCCCGCATATGCCATGTCTCCCTCCAGGAATCATAATAACAAAAAGGAACAGGGAGAAGTCAGGAACAGTGGCTGTGTAAATACCAGGCAGAGGATGACAGCGGGGGTGTGTGTGTGAGGGTGTGGTATTTGGACTTTATGTCCTGGTGCCTTTCTAAGGAATCAGGATGTTAACCTGGGGCAACTCTGGACAAAGTGTCTACAATCTACAATCAGAAAACACTAGCTAGAAAGTAACACCACCAGAAAGATGTAGACTAGACTGGAGGGAAATTCAAGGCTGGGAAAGGAGACAGCATTGTGCTGCTGTGAAAGGAAAATTTTAATTTTCAGTTTTTGTTCCATAAAGAGATTGAACTTGCCTAAAGGAAATATTCCTTTTTTTACAATAAACGATGGCTTTTAAAAGTTGAATTGCCATCAATAATTAGAGTTGGCAATAGCTTATCGGGGGGCATTATGCTAAGTATTTTACATCTGGTGCCTCATTTAATCCTGCAGTGTTATTGTTAGTTCAGTTTACTCTTCATTGAGACCTAGGGAGGTTAGGTAACTTGTCCAGAGTCATCCAGTAACTGGTAAAGGTAGAATATAAATCCGAACATCAGGATGCTTGAGCTGAAACTCGTAGTCACTGTATCACTAGAGCATGTTCAGTAAATCCAGATGTTTACAAATGATTTCCACTACACTGTGCTTCAGAGCCTGCAGAGGTCAGAGCATCAGACTGCGTAGGTTCCACTCCTCATTCCACCACTTAACAGCTGTGAAAAGTAGGCAGGTCACTTCCCCAGTCCGTACCTGTTTCCCTATCTGTAAGTGGGGATAATAGTGTTTGTCTCCTAGGCATTTCCGAGGACTAAATGACTAAATGTAGAAAAAGGGTTCAGAATAGAGGCTGGAACGTATTATACATCTAATACAATGTACTGTTATTATAACCATTACTCTATTCTACAGTACTGAGAGAACTAAGAGTGATGGGTAAACCATGTGGGCCCAGTTAAGGTCTGTGGCAGGCAGAAGGATGGCCCCTCAAAATGTCCACACCCTAACCCTGACCCTTGTGGATATATAACTTCATTATGGCAAAAGGGACTTGAGAGATGTGGTTAGGGTTATGGACCTTGATGGGGAGAGATTATCCTGGAGTATCTAGGTAGGCCCAACCTGAACAGAGTCTTACAAGACTGAAATCAAAGAGACGAAACAACAGAAGAAAAGGGAGGAGGAATCAGAAGGATGAGAGGGCTTCAAGCTGCCACTGCTGGCTTTGAAGATGGTGCGAGAGAGCCACAACCCAAGGACTGGGAGTGGCTTCTAGAAGCTGGGAACATCTCTCAGCCAACAGCCGGCCAGGAACCAGGGACTGAATTTGGTCAACAATTTGAATAAACAGAAAACCAAGATTCTCCCCTAGACCCTCCAGCAAGGAACGCAGACCTGTGGACACCTTGATTTTAGCCCAGTGAGACTCAAGTGGGACTTGTGACTGCAGAACTGTAAGATAATACATTGGTCTTGCTTTGAGCCACTGACTTTGTGGTAATTGGTTACAGCAGCAGAAGTAAACTAACATGAGATTTATGTTTAGCTTTTTCCTAAAAGATTCAAATAGATTGATTTAAGAACTCAGTAATATGCTAAAATAAATGTACCTTTTTAAAGTCAGCAATTTTAAACTATGTTAGGGGCATAAATCAATGTCTCCTTTACATTTCTATTATTAAATTCCTTAGAACCTAAAAGGTGCTGAAAGGCTAAAAGAGGGTATCATAAATAAGATGTTATTGTGATTTTTAATCTTTTTTTATATTTAAAGGTAAATACTCAAATTTAATTTTTTTTCTTCTTTTAGTTCATAATTAACAGATGCATGAAATATACTGATTTTTTACTAACATATTTAAGCCCATAGTCAAGTTCTAACAAGACTCTTCATTAACGTGTCAGCAGGAATATATAAATTGTAGGTTTAAATAATTAATGTGTGGAATTTACATAGGTAAGCACTTACTCAAAGGCAAAATACACTATACCTTGGTTATTGTGTACTTTTTCATTGTCTCTGAATTGATACTCATTGTTTCCAAGAGAGGCCATGTCTGGATGTTCACCTTTATATCCACTGCCTAGCCATATTCCTGGCCCCTGGTAGGCTTTTGTTATAATAAATGATTGAAAAATATTTTTAAAGCAAGTATAAACAAACTGGAAACAAAGCTTCCCTTAAACCTCAGCTTACTAGCTCACTGGAAAATGAAAACAGTTTACTGTGTCTAGAGATTAAATGATAAAATCCAGAACCTACATGAACCAATTTCAACAGAAATCTTAAATGTTCTACATGTTTTGCCCTCTTAATCAGATCATGAAACATAATTTGTACTTCTCAATAGCTTGGTATCTTTTTATTAACAGATTACCATGACATTCATATGTAGCACTCCATGAATTAGAACCTGCGTTCTGAAAATATCCTCTATGTTAGCCTTTTTTTTTTTTTTTTTTTTGGTCCTTTTCTCTCCCTTTCATAAACATTAAGTAAAGCACAGTACAAATGCAGGCCTACCTGATATTGACTGAAATAAAATCACACAACATGAGAACTGTAAGTTAAGTTTTATTTGGGGGCAAAATGAGGACTATAGCCCGGGAGACATCATCTCACATAGCTTTGAGGAATTGCTCTGAGGAAGCAGGAGGAACTCGGTATCTTATATGATTTCAATCAAGGTGGGGTACATGTGGTCAAGCACACATTTAGGCAGAGGCTTGCTGCTAGTCACCAAGAGCAGATGTGTCACCGCTGAATGATTCTAGTGCTTTTCTAGAAATGAGAGGTAAGAATTTAGGCTCATAAAATCTACCTCTGAAAAACTCTACCTGAAGGCCTGTTCCACCAGTTTTCCCAGAGTATAGAGTGCCTCAAGCCTGATCTCCACCCTAAACTCCTCTCAGGAGTACTGGAGGTCATCAGTTTCTGATTTAATGCAAGCAGAGGTAGATGGCAAGTGCCAACGTGATTCTACCCTTGTAGAGGCAGGTGGTGAGCACCAATTTTCAGTTGGCACTGAGAAGTACCACATGGATGCCTCCTTCACAATTGCTAAATGAGAGCCATGGTCTTCTTCAGAGATTTTCTTATCCTCTAGAACTGCACTATCAATACAAATATAACAGGAGCCGCATGTGTAATTTTAAATTTTCTGAAACATTGTTATGTCAACATGTAACCAGTATAACATGAAATAGTTTATTGTTTACTTTTCAGAACTCCGGTGGGCATTTTACACTTAGAGCAGACCGTAATCTGGCCAACCCGTATTGCAGGCCGCTACTGTGTCGGCCAACTTGAGCTCCAGGGAAACCCCCACTCCTGTACCTAAGTGAGCAACTTGTAGCTCCTATTCTCTCATCTGTACGGTTGGTTCACATGGCGGAAATTTCACTAATTCAAGGAACCATCACCATCCTCCGAGGCCTGACCTTTCTGAGATCTCCTTAATGTATGGAAGACAACAAAATTCCAGGTCTAAGTGATGTCAAACTGTATACCTTTACTGTAGAAACTAATTTGACCAGTATTAGACTTCATTGATAAATGTTCTTTTATCTTATCCATAATGTTCTATATTGAGTAACAACTTTTGCAAGGGATAATTGGGGCGGGGATATTGAGTAACAACTTTTGCAAGGGATAATTGGGGCGGGGGGAGGCTTTCTTGTAACGCTGCCTCTACAGGACACGCTCTCCAATGTCCAACAATACAGCCATCTTAGGACTGAGTGCTCCTGGGGAGGAGGCTGGGCGGGGGAGGGGGTAGACAAGAGCTAAAATGTTCTCAAGACCTACTGTGGGCAGGAAGCTTTACCCACCCAGACTTCGTTCAAACCTTACAGCAAACCAGCCAGCCAGACACAGCCAACCCTTCTGTAGACTGAGTAGGCAGTGGCGAGTCTCAGAGCCGGCTGCACAGAATTGCCTGGTGAACGCTCAAGAAGTACGTTCCTTCGGACCCCAGCCCTAGAAGTCCTCCCTGGGCTCCCAGGGCGGGGCGACCTGGCTGTCCGCGTTTCTGAGAGCTCCGGGGTGATCCGGACAGACCCTGCGGCCCCGAGCTCACGGCCCGATGGTGCGGGCGTGTGCAGTTCGCCCGGCAGGCCTCCCGGGCCGCGGCTCCGCAGGCGGACAGCGGACCAGAGCGGCCACCTGCCTCCGGGAGCCTGCAGCGGTCGACGAGCCACCCGCGCCCCCACGGCCCCAGCCCGGATGCCGCCGCCGCACACGGAGGCTCCCTGCCCCGCAGCGGGCCCTCCATCCGGGGCGAGCGGAGAGCCCCCGAGACGCGGAGGCGCCCCGTCGCCACCCGGCGGCGCTTGTCCAGCAGCCCGCCGCAGGCGTCTTAGGGCCGGGAAAGCCCTGCCCTCAAAAGCCCCGGCTTCCCCGCGGCCCCTGACACCGAAGCCTCTCCACGCGCGGCCCCCGACCCCGGGGCTGACGGGTTCGCGACTCTCCTGCCAATCAGATACGGCTTACCTCACGGCCAGATGGCCAATCACCGCGCGCGGGTGTCCTCTTCGGCTCTTCGGCCCTTCGGCTCTTCGGCTCGTCGGCTCTTCGTCCCTTCGGCTCGTCAGCATTCGCTGTGGCTGGGCCCTCCCGGGCCTTCCGCCGCGCGCTGAAGCGTAGTCCTCGGTGGTTTAATCCCCCCCTTTTTTTTTCAGGCACTTCCGGGTCCTGCGTCACTGCGTGAACCCGCGAGTTCCGGAAGCCCGGGGAGCCCAGGTTCTGCTAGGAAAAGCCGCGCTTCCCAGAGAATGTTTGAGAAACAGTTACGCGGAGCCGGGCGTTTCGCAGACGCCTAAGGTCAGTGACGCCCGAGAGATCAGGAGCGCAAACCCGAGCTCTTGCTCACAGCTGGGAGGGCGCGGAGTTTCACGACCTTGTAATTGTCGCCCTTTGCTTGTTTCCCCGTTTCATGGGCTTTCTGTCTTCCTGGAGGAGGCAAATCAAAGTCTGATTTGGGGAAAGGCAGTGGAACGAACCTCAACCCCTAAAAATAGTCTTAGGATCGCACCATTAAAAGAAAAAGAGGCAGCTAGACTTGAGCTCCTTTGCATTCCACGAAGCGACTTTCTAGACACACACTTGGAAGTCTTTTCCTCGCACTTGGCGGTGGTGAGATTTAACTCCTAAGAACCGCTTAGGAATTATTGCAGGGTCCAAACTTTACTTAATGTTTGATAGTTCATGTAAAACGTTGTGTTTGGTACCAAAAGTAAAGTTTCCAACATTTTTGAAAGCCTATGATCTCAAAAGCAGTTTTAATTTTCTTGGTGAGAACTACTAAGAATTTTCTTGGAAAATTGCTTACGAGGGCTTTGTTACGTTTAACATTGGTTTCTGATAAGAAAATAGAAAGTGAAAATCATTTCTCTTTTGAGGCCTTAAATTAAAAGTTATTGTTTGTTTACCTATTTCTTTAGGTCCCATTTTCCAGAAGTACTACATTTAGTGAAAAAGCTGGTCACAGAATGAGACCGCGTTGTTGAATGTTCACGTCTAACATGCCTGGTGTTCTGTGTTGCCCCCGGAACACTTTATACCTGGACAGTTTCAAGCAATTACAGGGAGGCTGAGGCTCCATCCACACCAGTTTGTCGTCTACACACCTTCCCCTATGAGTCACCTTTACTTAAGCCTGAACAGAATAAACTAGGGGCAGACTTGCTCTGTCTTTTTTTTTTTTTTTTTCGCTTTATCTACTTCCTTATCTTGCCCATATTATCCATTACTTGTATCCAGAGAAATCAAGAGTTGGATTATCTTGAGCCAGAAGGAGATTTGGAAAAAGAAGGGAGAGTGGAATTATTTAAAAGCCAAAAAGAGAAATCTGCCCCCCCCTTTTTTCTTTTTTAAAAAAAAAAAAGGAAAGGAAAGAAAATAGAAAGGACATAGAATGCTGGAGTAAGTCCAGAGAATTGAGTTGTACTCTTGACTGTGGTTTTCATTTGACCAGCTCTACCTCTTGGCTTTATTCTCCTCATTTTTAAAAATTAGGAGTAGCAGTCAAAATCTGTGGCTTTAAAACTGTTCCATAGAAGAGCTGCTGTAGAAATGGCCTGGAGCCATGCAGAGGAGAGACAAAGCAAGCCGACCCTCAGCAGTATTTTACAAGAACAGCTTGTGTTCTGCTTGAAAAACAGGGGTCCTGTTAGGGAAATTAAATTCATATCTTAGACTAGATGATCTGTTTCCTTCTAGCATTAAAATTTTATTTCTTAGGATAATTATTCATTTGTAGTCAGCATGCATTCATTTGATTATTAGTTTTTTTAAATAATAAAATATATCTGTTCACAGTTAATTCATTACCAAAAGCCATAAACTTCTCTATATTCCACCTTATTTAATAGCTACAAATTTTAAATATAATTCTTTCTTTATGATCAGAATCATAATTCTTTCCTTTTCTCCTTTCCCCCTATTTTATATTAGCCATAAAATTTTTGCTTATATTTGAAGCTTGTAATATAGTCTTTGCAATAGGAAGGGCAGATATTTTCCATTTTACACATTTGATAGCTGAACCTTAAAGATGTTAGCAGCCTTGCCCAACATCACGTTGCTAGTATAATTCTGAGTCCCGGCCCCACATTTTCCTCACAGCATCAAATTTTAAGTTTCGTTCCCTCTTATGTTCTACCAGTTCTTATAGCACAGGGAAAAGGGATGCAAGTTGCAGTTTCTTTCTTTCTGGACCAAAGTTCTGCTCTGAATCCCTGGCTTCTTTTTTTCCTCCCTTGATTATCTGGGTTTGACAACCTAGAAGCAAATTGGATGCTCCCTTTTTGTCTTCACTGTGAAATGACGGCAGTTTCTAAACCTCCCGTGTTCCCCTTCAGTTCCTTTGGAATGTGGAAAAAACCTCAGGAGAAAAGCCCTGAACTGCTCCGTCTGCCCCACATCTGTAATCCCGGCCCTGCAAATTTCTAGACATGGACATGGAGGCTGGCAAGAGGACGTCTAGCAGCCTCTGCCCTTCCCTCTGTGGTCTGTCAGTCAGCTTCCCAGCCTTCTCCCATCTATGGATCAAAATGCCTTTCTCTAGATTGCTTTTTGTTTTATTTGATTTTTTTTTTCAGAGCTCTTCCTTCTTACCTGCCTATCAATACAGTGAGATAAAATTTCATCCCAGTTGTCTTTTCTTTCTTCTTACTATTAAAAGATAAAAACCAAGAGCTCTGAAGTAATCCTGTTTTGATTACGTATACCATTCCTTTCCGGTATTAGGTAGGTGAGTTGGCGTGGCCTCTACTAAGCGTGTCATATGTGTTCATAATAGATGGGGGTTCAAGTCTCCTTTTTTCACTGACGTATTCCGTTTGTTCAGATTTGACATTCAGTCTCTTTAAACGGTTCTCTGACCACGTGGGAATGTTGATGAGGTACATCCCAGGCATCAGGGGCAACCTGACCACATTCCTTTAATTTCTTTCTGCATCTGCAGTCCTGAGAGCTTGACTGGCAGTCTGGTTTTGAGAATGATCTTGAGGGAAAAAATTTAGCTTTGAGCTCTGTGGGATTGCATTTGATCCAGGCTTACCAAATATCCCTACTGCTGACTTGCTTTTGTGTGTTCCACCATTTCCCTAGCATTCACCAGAAATTTACTAATTGCCAGCTTGACCTTGACACGTTGATCGCCACGTCACCCAAATCTGCGTGACAGTTGTGTTTCCTCAGGGGCACCCAATCCACAGTGGGTGATCAGCGTGCTATACAGGTTGTCAATCTCTTAATTTTTGACTTCTTAAAATGGGTGTGATACTGACTGTGTTATGAGGATTAAATGAGAGAAAGAACCATAGGGAAGCCAGTGCCTCATATATAGGAGGTATCACATGCTACTTCCTGCTTGTCCCTCGCTAATACCTCTGTTCCTTTAGGGCTATTTTCACATTCTCTAGAGTGCCATAAAATGTGCAGTTAAGCGTGTGTTCCAGTCATCTTCAAGTCATTTAGAATTCTCTTCGTAGGCATCAGATCCTAAAGTCCTTTTCCAGATTTATAGAGGACTTAAAGACTTAGTTGTTCCGTTAAGTTTCATGTGGGTCTTTGCTCATCCTCGGATCGCAGTTTTTGCTGTAGTTCATGCTTGTGCTCTCAATCTCTTAGGACTTAGCCTCTGAAAATAGCCCCATCTGCATGTCCTGCGGTGCTGTCCTAAAGTGTTTATTATGTTCAGCTTGTAGGCCCATCGTCACTGTGTCAGCAGAGGATGCTGGTACAGAGCATGGCCCCACCACTTCTAGCTGTGTGGTTTCCCACAACTCAGCTCATCGCTTTGTGCTTCAGCTTCCTTGTTTTAAAACAAAAATAATACAAGAATCTCTTTCCTAATATTGCAAGGATTAAATGATTCACTATTTCATTTTGCAAAGGGCACTTAGCTGCGGTAGTCCCTTGTTAGCGCTCCATAACCAGGAAGTAAGTGGTAGAGGTTTACTGTGGTTGTAAAGTCACAGATTGGTTGGGATTGTCTCCCATCAGGCATTGCTGTTTATTCCATGAGGACTGAACCTGTGTCTCATGGGTACCATTCTGATTTCTCCACTTTCTCTAGCCTTTTCCAAACTCATGTTTGACGTTACCATTTCTGCAGTTGGGAATGGCTGTTCCTTTATTTATTTATTTGTTTTCTTCCTCTTCCAAGGTTTCCTAAAACAATTCCTATAAGGATTCTAGAGATGTAGACTTTTTGCAGTGCTCTTTAAAAGAACGTTTTTTTAACTGCTGCAGATTATAGGGGGGCAAAAAAATGACTGGTCCCGAGTCACACAGCCTGGTGGTGAAGCGGGGCCAGAAGCAGAACCAGTTTACCGCTACTTCCCATGTTCATGCAAACATCTGCTCTTTCTTTCCACAGTGTGCTTTCTCTCTGAAAGACTCAGGAGCATCAGCTTTGTGAAAGGAAAGATTACGAGTGCCATGCTGTTCTCCTAGAAATGGATTTGTGAAGCTAGGCTGAGGTATGGGCAATTCTGTCTTCGGGTTTAAAAAAAGCATTTTCTGTTACTTTTTAGATACTTGAGTAAATATTACCAGCCATGAAATAGGTAAGGTGCTCAATTGTGTAAGACTAATTGGAGTCTTAAAGATTGGAGTATTTGAGTTGAATTCCCTCTTCTCTCCAAATAAAAAGAATATTTCCCCTCTGCTAGGGCAAGTTACTTATCCTTGTTCATCTTTTTGAAAAACATACGCTATTTTGTAGTTTATCCTTCAGATATATTTTAGAAGTACCTTGTTGTGTACCCACCACCACTTTGAAAAACAGAAATTCTATTTGGATTTTGATGAGGACTGCATGTAAGTTAAGAGTAATTTAGAGGTCTAGTGTCCATAAGGGAATTTTAAAATTCTACACCTCTTGTCTGTATCCAGATGAGCATAATTTGGATTTATAACAACAGATATCTATAATCTGTTGAAACTTAGTTTACTATTTGATGAAAGAGAGGAAGAAAAGCACAGAGACACGCACTTATCAAGCCTGTGGCAGAAGTGGGATTTGAACTTACAGGTGTCAATTTCTGGGCCTGCTGACAGTGCCAGAGGTCAGTGTTCTAAAGGGTCCCGGGCATAGCTTTTTCTCTTTTGCTCATGTTTGAAATGTGTTCTGGGAATCAGTGTCCTGTTAAATCTCTCTTTGATGCATGTCCTATTTATTAGTATTGATTTCAATACAATGGACAGTAAATCTATCTGACTACACAAAGGAAATAAAATAGGAGGGGATAGGCTCAAAGCTTAAAAACTCCAGTTAGAGAACTTGATTCATGCAACCTCCAAATAGGAAATGTTGCTTAAAATTTTTTTAAAACCTAAAAGGAAAAAAAAAATGAACATATGTTCTCATCCAATTCAATTCCTAGAAGGCTTAGAATAGTGTGGTAGCCATATTGTCATAGTTAAAATTAGTTGGTTATTGTGGATCTGGAAAAGGACAGCCTGGTGGGGAGGGGATGGTGCATGGATGGATGTGAAACCTTAGAGATTACTTGGGAATCACATGTTTCTGCTGACAAAGTTTATAGGACTGTAAATTTAAATGTAGAATTTTTGTGGGCAGTACACATTGACAAATATGCCTAATGGTAATACATCTAGTACTGAGCGCCTTGGAACAGGTCAATAATCGTGTATATATTGATAGCAGCAATGTACGAGATGTTACTTGGTGTTATAGCTAAAAATCCATGTTATCCCCTTAATCATAATTACATTAATATTGACAGGCCCTTGACAATACCCACATTATTATTGATAGATTTCTGTCAATAACGTGTTTTTAAATAAAATATATTCAGTCATAATTTGTACTATACTCAATAAAAGCTCGAGAATATGTCCTGAAAAATTCTTCCCTCTTTAGTGAGATGCAGTCATTTGTTTTGGTTTTGGAATGCAGCATAGATGATAAAGTTTTATTTGGGGAATGAAAAGCTTAAAAGGAAAGCGTGAGTTATTTAAGGGATAAGGTTATATATTGCCACTCTTAGTAAACGAATTTTCAGTTGTTTTTTTTCCTGTGAAAGAAAAGCACTGTGACATGTCTCGTGATAAAGTGTCAGCAGGAGACCTTTTTAATAGTTTTTAGTGCTAGATCATTTTGTCTTAAACATATTTATGTGACAAGTTAATCACACTAACCCTCGTGGATGCTGTACTTTGTATCTATCTGGTCTTGATTTTGCCTTGAGCATCTTTTTCACATACCTTAACGTAGCAGTATCCTTCATGAAACACTGATATTATTCAGTGCCGATTGTACTTTACTAATTAATTATTTTTATAAGTCTCTTTGCATGGCCATAAATGTTTCCTCCTGGGTCAGCATTTTAGAATCTTAACTTAGTATAGTTTGGAAAATGGGGAGTAGGGAGGGAGACGGTGATAGGACTGTGTATTAAAACAATGAGATTTCATGGCAGAATAGGAAAAAGCATCCCCTGTTTTTGGCATTCTGGGAGAACAATTTGAATTAAATCTGATGGTATTTGTTTCAATTCAAAACAATCCCAACTTTTTTTTAAAAAAAAGATTAGTTGTTGTTTTTTTTTAACTATTCAAGTTTAACTTTGGTGAAACTACATACGGAACCCCCAAGAACCAATAATGTGGAATTTTTAACACTCAAATTCTTGAAAGTGAACTAGGAGCCTGGCCAGTGGGCGGCCAGTAGGCGGGTGTGGGTGGCCATCAGTGCAAAGGGCTCGGGAAAGCAAAGGGCTGGGCTTCACCCAGAAGAGTTGGGGACTTTTGATTCAAAAATGTGTGGACACCATCATCATTTTTATTTTCAGAGTTCTCAGTGAAGCAAGTTAAATTACTTTAACTCGTTCAGGAAGTTACTAGTCGGCACCTGAGTTAAGGCCTTGAAACACTACAGGAGTCCAGTCACTGGTCTTCCAGTTTGCAGTTTCCTTTTCAGTCTTACTGAACTCTGCCATTGGAGTCATCCTGTGACATGTATACCCTGGTACATCGCTTCCCTTCAGTGATTACTCCTGCCTCCAGAATCAATGCAGCTTCCTTCAAATGGGGTCTTTCTACTGGGGCTTGATCTTTAGCCCATCCCTGGTCAAGCAGATGACTTGTTTCTTGACTCCTAACAAGGGCAACCCCATTGACAGGGATGACGCAGTGCAGGACGCAGCTCCTACTGGAACCCATCCGCACGTCCCCCAGATAGATTATCGCCAGGGTCAGTGCTTCCCTGTTTCTGGAGGTTGCACAACATTAAATGCCATTTGTCCCTTCTCTGCCCCAGGGAGTTTTGTGATCCTTTATAGTGTTTTCACGTTTTAGATCCATTCTTTGCTTCAGAGATCAATGGCTAGTCTTGATTACAGTAGCATCCCATTTTTTTAAAAATGCTTGAGTAAAAGGAAGTTAACTGGAAGTTAAAATATTTTTGGATTGAATCCCAGGTACCTAGGCGAATGCCTGGCATTTTGCAGACACTCCGTGAATACTGGTTAAATTGAGTAGCCACTTGTCAGAGAATTAGAATTCACTGAAACACAGACTTCACATTAAATGGAGAATAACTTTATGTGATTTAAACCTATTGATGGCATTTTTCTGTCCTCTACACCTGTTATGGGCAAATGTTGTTATATCGTGGAAGGAAGAAGTTCCGTAATCAGGTTAATTGAACTTCTGGTTATTTTGATTTTTATCAGTTTCTTCTAGTCCTGAGCACTGCCCTGCTCTAAAGCCAGTATTCTAGAATACTGCCAGAAAGGGAAGAGGGGAAGGAAGAGGAATTGCGCGTAGCGTGTTGGTGATGAACCAAGGTTGGATGCTCTGTACCAGGCCCTGTTCAGCAAAGCACTCTTGAGTCAGAAGTTATCAGCATGCGTTCCTGAGGTTTCTTTGCTTCCAGATGATAGGCACAATCATGTGGATGGGGGTTAAGCAACCAGAGAGCAGGTCATGCTGGGACCCACCCCTGTTGTCTCCGAATACCCACCCCAGCATCACCTTTCAGATAAGGTGCCAGTTAAGGGTACAAGGAGTTCCACTGAACTGTGTCTCTGCCCCTTCCCTGACCCCCAGACTTGCCCATGTCATGGTGACATCATGTTCACTGTTCAACTGCCACAATTCTATTTTATCGGTGTCTTCAGTATTTCCTGGGGGGGAGAAATCCTTTTACCGCAGGCTGGTTGAGCCATTCAGTGAGTAATAATGAAGATTTCAGTCTTTGGAAATGAGATTTGGCAAAATCAGCTGAGTCTTTTTCTTCTTATGTTCATCCACAGCCAAAGTAGCAATAATACACCAGTAATACAGTTTGCCCATTTCCAGACCACTTTCGCAATTCTCTGGTTTAATCTCAGCAGTGTTGTGAGGAAGCTGTTTATTTCCAACTTTTAGGAGAATCTGACGCTAATGACTGTTTTAAGATCGCATAGCAACTGAATGACAGAGCAGGAACTTTAGCCCAAGTCTATCTGATTGTCAGTGCGCTCTCCCCACTGCCCCGGCTGCCCACAGGAGTCCGTGCATCGGAGGGGCCTTCAGCCTTAACGGCCTACGGGCCGTAATGGACAGTGTCTGTTCTGTGTTTACAGCTACAAGAAGTCACAAAAATGACTAAAATGTTGGAAACGAAAACCTGAAACAGAAAAGTAGAGAAACAAATTATTCATCTGAAAGAGCGGAGGCTGGAGAGCAGCTTAGTAATAGTCTGCTGGTCTAGGAAAGAGTCTTCTGCAGGGAGGAGCCCGAGCCCAGCTGTTCTTAATCTGCACCGAGGCCAGGCCTGGGGTGAAAACGAGGAAAGAAAAAAAAAGTTAAACTGTAACAGAAGGGATAAGAAAGAATTTTTTGATAATAAGGACTGTTAAATATGGGATGGGTTAGAGAGTGTGTGAAATCCCTTTTCTGGCAGCCATTAAAATCTCCTGTCTTTACAAAATGCTCTTAAGTATGATTCCTCCAGAAATGAGGGATTTGAAATAGATGATTCCTTCGAGCAGCCACTCTCTCTGAGCAGTTTCTCCCCAAACATAAGTGAGGAACCTGAGGAAGAGGGCGCCTCCCCCACCACCCAGCCCGACTCGCTGCTCTCAGTGGTGTCCGGTCAGGACGTCGGCGAGCGGCCAGCCGCTCCTCCCACTGCAGATGGCGTGGACAGACAGCGACTGAGCAGCCCCTCTCAGCCTGCATTAGTGATAAGTTCTGTGAGATTAATAAGAACTAGTTGTGATTCTAATATTTAAAGATACACAAACTGGTACCTATAACACGCACTGTTTCACCTGATCCTCATCTGAAACCCGGGGGCAGGGAGGGGGCGAAGGGAGGGAACTGGTCATGTTGAACTTGGTACTGAAGTCCATTACGGTCCGAGCCTCTCCAGGGTACGCTGACAAATAGGAGAGCTTCCCTTATCTCGCTGACCCCAGAAGATGAAATCTGGGGAAGATGCCAAGTTGCAGACACGGTTACAGTAGAAGAGTTACAGAGACCATATTCCTGCATCTCTTGAGTGATGACAGGACTTTGCGTGAGGAAGACTGAGTTAGGTATCAGAGTCACTTTAGAGGTGGCAGGCACTTTGAGGAAGAGGTATAAGATAAGGTGCTTTTTCCCCAAATTAATTTACGGTCAAGTTAGGGAGAGATGTATTCACGCAGCTGAAATCACAGGACAGATAGTTGAGGGCTGTCAAGAGTTCAAAATGGCGGTCATGGAAGGGAGTTGGAGATAATGAAGAAGGTTTCATGGAGAATGTTGGACCAGGGTTGGAACGTTAGGGCAGATATTGAGGGCAGTGGGAGGTCAAGAAGGTAAGTGTTCGAGGTGCAGGGGGAAAGGGCCTGAGGTGGGACTGAACGGTGGTCGGGAATTTAAGGCTCAGCTGGGGGATGGTGGTTTATATGGTTACGTGGTTATGGAGATGGAGGCAGAACTGGGCTAAGTTAGGTCTGAGAAGTGTGCACTTTATCCCAGGGACAGTGAAGAGGTAAGAAGGATGATCTGTTAAGTATGAGCAAGTAATTGTATAGATTTTGGTTTGATTATGAGGTTTCTTAAAATAATGTTTTAGGTCTTTTAATTAATTACATAAAGGATATGCGGATTAGGGAAAATTTGTAAACTGCCAAGAAAGGTGAGAAATATAATCTTATTCATTGATGATTTTTTGCATAAATTTTGAAATCCTTTTTCTATTGAGATAGTTTTGAAATTGTATCCATTGCCTCTGAGAACTGTGCAATACCATCTCCTCTGCCTTCCTCATCTTAGCTTTTAAGTAGATCAAGTAGATTTATAATAGATGAGTCCCAGGAGAGGGAGCTCACACTCAAAATCTCCACTCAGATTTTCTCTCCCACATCCCATAACTGCCTCCTGGACTTCTCCACTAAGCTGTCTCATAGGAGCCTCAGATCTCGAAAACTACACAGATTTATTTATTATACATATATATAATATATATAAGGGGAACCTTCAGACCTGTACCTCTGCATGTGTTTTCTGTTCCAGAGAATTGCGCTACCATCCCCTCTGTGACTCAGCTCAGTCCTCCTTGGCTTCCTTCTCACTAAGTCCTGTCAGTTCTTCCACCTCGTAGCTCTGAAAGGTACCTATTTTTTTCCATCCCCACTGATGCCTTCCTAATTCAGACATCGTTAGTTTCTCACTAAATCATCTGAACGATCATCTTAATCAGTCTCTGTGCCTCCAGTCTTTCAGCCTCTAATGCGTTCTCCATGTGTCCAGAACAAGCTCTCTGAAATGCAGGTTGTATTGTTCTTTGCTTACAGCTATTCAGTGGCTCCTTGTTACCTTTATTTATTTATTTTTTTGGTTATAGACTTTTTTTCCTTGTTTTTTTTTCCAGAATATAGACACTTATAATCATCAATTTGACTTTATAATAGTAAATTTTTTTAACATTTTTTATTGATTTATAATCATTTTACAATGTTGTCTCAAATTCCAGTGTAGAGCAAAATTTTTCAGTTATACATGAACATATATATATTCATTGTCACATTTTTTTCTCTGTGAGCTACCATAAGACCTTGTGTATATTTCCCTGTGCTCTACAGTATGATCTTGTTTATCTATTCTACAATTTTGAAATCCCATCTATCCCTTCCCACCCTCCGCCCCCTTGGCAGCCACAAATTTGTGTTCTGTGTCTATGAGCCTATTTCTGTTTTGTATTTATGCTTTGTTTGTTTGTTTTTAGATTCCACATATGAGCGATCTCTTATGGTATTTTTCTTTCTCTTTCTGGCTTACTTCACTTAGAATGTAGGCTTTTTTCCTTATATGTATATTTTTTTATTGAAGTATAGTCACTTTACAGTGTGTGTCAACTTCTTGTTACAGCATAATGCTTCAGTCATACATGAACATACATAGATTCGTTTCATATTCTTTTTCACCATGAGCTACTACAGGATATTGAATATAGTTCCCTCTGCTCTACAGTATAAACTTGTTTATCTATTTTATATATATTAGTATCTGCAAATCTCAAACTTCCAATTTATGCTTCCCCACCCTCTTCCCCCCTTGGTAACTGTAAGTTTGTTTTCTATGTCTGTGAGTCTACTTCTGTTTGGTAAATAAGTTCATTTGTATTTGTTTTCCGTTACCTTCTTGCTCAAATATAACGTCCTCAGCTTGGCTTCTAGGGCCTGGAGCCTGAGCCTCCTGCTTTCCTTTCCAGCCTTCTCTATTGTCCTTGTGCCTCCCAGCCTTGGCCCCCACTGTTCCCTCTGTTGGAGTCATGTTCTCACTGGCCTTTATCCGCCTGACACTGCTAATCCTTCAGGTGGCTGCAAAGATCTTGCCTCTTCCACGAAGCCTTCTTGGACCTTCTGAGGTCCAGCTGTGAGCACAACGCTCATCACGTACCACACCTTATTGTCATTGCCTGGGGATGATCTGCAGGACATCTTCCTTTCCCCCTCCTCCCACTCACTAGATGATAGTCTGGTCAGATGATCGTTGAGACTGTCTGGTCTACCACTTCATCACCAGCTCTGACCCGTGCTCTGGGGAGTAGCAGATGCACAGCAAACACGCTGAGAGAAGTAGCCATTAACAATCTGGCTGTGGGGACTTGACAGGGTTTTACTGGATGGGAGTTTGTATTTTCTACTCTTCACCCACCTGGGACTTTTCATCCTGGTCGTTAATCTGCTCATCTCGTGCTGGTAGGACGTGGCCCGTGTGCCAGGCGCGGGGCTGGCTGGTAGGACGCGGCCCGTGTGCCAGGCGCGGGGCTGGTTGCTAACATTCAGCCGTGAGAAGACTCAGTCTTAGAGGCTTATCTTCTAGTGGAGGAAATTGATAATTAAAAGGCAGTGCATTATGTGAAATATCAAAATAGTTTTTCTGCAGTACAGGAAGGCCAAGAAAGAGGAAGAACAGAGCATGAAAGGAACAGTTAGCAGAGGCAGCTGGCTCAAGTTGGGAGCCAGAAGGAAGTGTCCCCTAAGCTCGGACTTAAAAACTTAGGACCAGGTGAGTCTTTCACTGAGAGAATGAGAAGAACAGCCCTTTCAAGGTGAAGGGAACAGAGAGCAGATGTCCACTGTGACCAGGAGAATTGGGCACTTTATGACCAGAGATTGAAATGTTAGGAAGCAGAGCAAATGGAGTGAATGGGAGGAGGCTTGTGTTGTCAAAGGATCGCGGTGCGTGAGGTGCATTGACGGAGTCAGGAGGTGGGACAGGCCAAGTAGACGTCGTCCAAGAGAGAGCTGAGAGCTGTCAGCATTCGGAAAAGGTTTGGGCGGATAGAGTCGTGAATGGATTAGAAAAACAGAGGAAAGGGAATTCTGTCTGAACCCCCTTTCTTTCCTGTGGTTCCTGGTTCATATGAGGCCAGGATTTCACAGAACTTACAGTGAAAATCTGCACTGTTGTAGCCACAGGCTGGCAAGTCTTGAGGGAGCTGCAGGATGGGGACAAAGGTGAGATCACCCCAGAAGACAGTTGGCATTTGTCGGTGAGAAGCATTCCTGTCACATACCTGGTTTAAGAAGAAAACAGCTCTAAATAACCTATGATTTCACAGTCATTTTTGATTCCTATTTTTGTATAATTTTGTAAAAAAAAAATTTTATATATATATATATATATATATATATATATATATATATATATATATAAAATAGAATTTGAAAGAACTTTAGAGGTCATTTTGTCTCCAGCCCTTAGTTTTGTAAGGGAAGAAACCAAGGCAGAGATGAAGTGAAATGACTTGGCCAAGATCACGACAGCCACATGGTTGGTGTCACTGAACCCCCGCGGGACCCCCATCTCCATCTGTTAAGTCGGTGTTTGCTGAGCAGGTCAGGCTTCTCGAAGGGACGGAGATCATGACCAAGCTCTGTGTGTCCTGAGCCTATTTTAAAAACTAAATTTAAACAGATCTCTTGTCATGGTTTGGATTGGCCAGACCATTCATAAAATGTAAAATATCTAAACTGGTCTCTCAACTTTTGACAACAGCAACTGGGTGGTTTTGATGCGTTGACTTACACGTAACAGGCATTTAATAAACGCGTTTCAGGTGAGTCAGTCATACCCAGCTAACCATTAATCAGCTTTTTCTATTGCATTTTAAATAAGATTGTGGTCTCTGTAGCACCAAATGTATTTATAAAATGATCTCAGTGTCTGTTTTTACATCATAGAAAACTATGTGCACCTTTCCAGTACCTTAATAATGACATTTTTGCATTCGTGTTGCTTTGTGCTCATATTTCTTTTCTGCAGTAGTGTGTTAGAATAATAAACATTTATTCCTTTATTTTTTTCTCCTAACTTCCTTTACAAACATAAAATGTGCTTGAGAAAGATTAAACGACTTATTGAAAATATTCCTTTGGAGTCAGTAAAAGTGCTGGAAATTAAACAGAGGTCTTGACTTACCATCCATCGTGACGTTCCCCATGTTTCATTGTATTTATTAAGTTCGTGTATCTCTCCATTAGTCATGTTATTATTCAGCCTCGTCGCTGTCAGCGTCAGGATTTTATCATCTCCCGTTAAAATATCCACTCCAGGAGGTTGACCTAGAGGAACATTTGTGGAAATTGGATGCAACTTGCAAAAACTTGTTATTCCTTTGGTGAGGGGAGGGGGATGACAAAGAATAGAAAGAAAAGAAAGGAAAAGAGGAAGGGGGAGAGGGAGAGAAGAAAGAGAAAGAGGTTCATGTAAGCAGTGACTGTTCACTGTGCTGCTTTGAAGCGCATCTCTTGCCCTGGGTCGTCTGCGCCACCGTTTTCCAAGTGTAAGGCGAGAAGACAGGACAAGATTGTGACTGTTTGATGATAGTTTCTAATTGTCCTTTTTCCTAGAGACCTTCAGAGAAGGCATGGCTTCCAGAGACGAGGAGACGAAGGGGGCAGACAGAGTGCTGAGAATAAGTCAGTTGGATGCACTTGAACTAAACAAGGCCCTGGAGCAGCTCGTCTGGTCCCAGTTTACTCAGTGCTTTCATGGATTTAAGCCGGGGCTATTAGCCCGCTTTGAGCCAGAGGTGAAGGCATTCTTGTGGCTTTTCTTGTGGAGATTCACCGTCTACTCTAAAAATGCCACAGTGGGACAGTCGGTTTTGAATATTCAGTACAAGAATGATTTCTCCCCCAGCCTGAGATACCAGCCGCCGAGTAAGAACCAAAAGCTCTGGTACGCCTTCTGCACCATTGGGGGAAAGTGGTTGGAAGAGCGATGCTACGATCTGTTTCAAAACCGTCACCTCGCATCATTCAGGAAGGCCAAGCAGTGCGTGAATTTTGTGGTGGGACTTTTGAAGCTCGGTGGGCTGATTAACTTCTTGCTCTTCCTCCATAAAGGCAAGTTCGCGACCTTGACCGAACGTCTGCTCGGCATCCGTTCCGTATTCTGCAAGCCCCAAAACGTCCGGGAAGTGGGCTTCGAGTATATGAACCGGGAGCTCCTCTGGCATGGTTTCGCTGAGTTTCTGATTTTTCTCTTGCCACTTATCAACGTCCAGAAGTTGAAAGCCAAGCTCTCTTCATGGTGTGTCCCCCTGACCGGTGCTCCTAACGGTGACAGCACGTTGGCCACCAGCGGCAAGCAGTGTTCCCTGTGTGGGGAGTGGCCCACCATGCCCCACACCATAGGCTGCGAGCACATCTTCTGTTACTATTGCATCAAGAGTAGCTGCTTATTTGACGTGTCCTTTGCCTGTCCCAAGTGTGGCACAGAGGTGCACAGCCTGCAGCCCCTGAAATCAGGGATCGAGATGTCTGAAGTGAATGCCATTTAGAAGTTAGAACTGTTTCCTCTGGGAAAAACTGTGTCATGTTAAAGTCCCTGGTGTTAGTCATCCTGAGCACACAATATAGGCCTGTTTTACGAGGACACATGCTTCTCAGCCACTGCCTTCTGTTCCTTTCCAGGCATGACTAAGTTCTACTCACACTAGAAACCACACGATTCTAAATAGATTATGCGAGTGTTAATGTATTTTTTTAATCGTTAAATTTCATTTTTAATGTCAGGAATAATGGATCATTTTTATCCAGTGACTCCTAAGAATGCTCATTTTGCCACTTCCTGGAAAGAGGTTAGAGTCTAAAAATAAAAGACTGTGAAGGTTCTGGGATGAGTGCATTTCTTTTCAGAAATGATGTCATAACATCATAAAATGACAAATAGTAAGACCTGTTGCTTTAAACCTGAAGATCTGATGTCCCAATTGTCATTTTAAGCTTCTCTCTAAAGTCGGTTTCTAAGGGATTCAGTCAGCCTCTTTCTTGGTCAAAACGGTGGCCACCAGAAGCTCAGGACCTACCTTCTGCCAGCACTCTGATCTCACTGGCCTGGAGCTTCTTGCCTGATAGTCCTGGCAAAGTCCAGGAGCTCACAGTCACTGGTCAGCCTGGGATTGTGTACACATTCCCCAACCAAGACGGAGAAGTCACGCCCCCAGTGACTCCAGGGTGGATGGCGCCCCCTCTGGAGCACCTGTGAACCCACAGTGGGAGAGGAGGCAGTGCCCCCCAGGAAACCAGGATGCTGTCGTGAGAGTGGTGGCTGCCTGGCAGGTGGAAACAGTAAAACCCAACTAGTGTCGATGTTCACCTTCCTTACCCCAGTGGTCTACGGGCAGCCTTTAATTTTACCAGTGACCTAGTTTGATAAGGACATTAATAAGTAATTGAATGATTGCCTTAGATTGAAGATCTGAAAGAATTAAAGTCAGCAAGATTTGTTATACCAACGATTTTGTTAACTGTTATTTTGATAGCAAATTCCGAGTAGGTACGCACACTGTCATGATTTTACCATGAACACACAGTGCTTTACGTGCATGCTAATAGAGTTGTCAATGTTATGGGAGTTGTTTTTTTCTTCCCCCACGGACCTAATGGCTCTTGGTACAATGTCTCTTTTTAAATTTTTTATTTTTACTTAACGTCTGCTACCCCGACTAGTAATGACCCCACCACCACCACCACCTGCCATGAGATTGGAGACCGTGGCTGTTCTGCTCATCCCTGGAAACCAGAGCCTCTGTCTCAGTCCCAGTGAACCAATGGAGACATTCTGTCAGCTAATGACTAAACCCAGCTTCACAGGTTGGGTTCTGCAGAAGCAGATCTTGAAAGGGGTTTGAAGTGCAGGATGCCCCTTAGGGATCCACACCTGTGAGAGGAAATGGCGAAGAAGCAGACGAGACAGAATCACAACACAGGCCCGCCAGCCTCAGCCACCGCACGGAGAGTGGGGGAGCTTGTGCGGTCTGTCAGGACCCCCGGGGTTGGGCCAGAGTCATCAGGCCTTTCCACCTCCACCTCTCAGACGCTGGATGTGGCTGCTCCGGGAAGGACACCACCTCAGGCCTGGAAGCTCTGCACCCGAGAGACACCAAAGGGCTAGAGGCTGCCTGCTGACCTGACTCCCCGCAGCCGGGCAGTGAGGCCATCCTTGGAGGAGGGGCCAGGTGGCTACCCCAGCATGGCCCACACCTGCTACCGTCCCTCCATGCTTTTTCCTTAGAGTTTCCTGTTTTTGTTTTTCCTGCTTGTGAGGATCCTTGGCAGAGAGCACACCCTAGACAGGTGGTGGTCAGCTGCTAATCAGTGGATCAGGACTACCGAGACCATCCAAGTGCTGCCTCGGAGCTTCACCTCGCCGCAGAGATGCGGGCCCGAGGCCAAGTTGCTGTGACAGCCCCAGACTCCACATGGTCCCTGCGCCCCTGCGGGCTGCCGGGAGACTCGCTTTGACCCTGGTGCTTCTGTCCGTGCTCCCTAGCGGCTTCAGGGCTCAAGGTTCACGACAACTGGGTCACACTTAGCTACATCATGTGTTTCCACTTTAGCGACAAGACGCTAACATGCAACCCTGAGTGTCCCCCTTTGGGAAAACAAGAACCTTTCCAGCCCCATTTTTCTTTCCTCTCCCATGCAGCTGGTTCTCAAGTCAGGTTCCCTACTTGTGTATTTAGTGTATCTAAGTGGCTTCAGTGATTGGATCTAAAATTCGCACATTGGTCCAGGCTGACTCGAGGCATGTCCTGCTCCCTTGTTCCCAGCACCCCTGCCTTCAGTACTTAGTGGCTGTGGGTTTTGAACAAGTTTATATAACTGCTCTGAGTTTCAGCTGGATCAGCCTATGAAATGAGCATTCAGTCCTGTCTACCTCTTAGGACTGGAATTGGAATTAAATAACATACCATCCTTTCACTGATTCTTCCTTGAGCCCCTACAGGCATGCTGCTTCTGTACCCAGAGATGCGTTCATGAATAAAATAAAACCCTGGCTCTCATGGAGTTTACATTCTTGGAGGGGTGCTAGACAATAAACACATGTTGTAAGATCACTTCAGACGTTAGAAGTGCTCTGAGGAAAATGCAGCAGACTAAGGGAACAGGGAACTACAGGGATGCTGTATTGAATTACATGCTCCTGGAAGTCCTCTCTGCAAAGCTGAGATTTGAAAAGATCTGAATGAAATGAGAGAGAAAGCCAAGCAGAGGAGGAATGCCGGGAGATCAAAATGGCAAGCGCTCGAGTTCAGAGATGAGAGCCCATTGCCTGTTCAAGGAACAACAAGAAATCAGAACAAGCAAGAGAGGTAGGAAGGGAGGCAGTGAGATGAGGGGGCCCGGGGCCAGCCCGTGATGGGATGAAAAAATACCTGAGTTTATTCTAAGTCTGAGAAAACCACTGGAAGATTTTAAACAGAGAAATACCATCAAACTTACATTCTTTTAAAGGCTCACTGTTGCTGACATGTGGGAAGGTATGAATAAGAGCAAGGAAACCAGATCAAAGGCTATAGCAAATAATCCATCGATACGAGTCATGATTGTTATTATTTCTGCTCAGTCTGTGGTACCTTAACAGCACCACTGTCTGAAATGGTCGGAGACCCGAAAGTCAGCCAAGCCTTGGGAAGTCAAAACAGACTTTCATAGATTCCATGCACCAAAGCTCTCCACCCGGGGTAGTTCCTTGAGTCTTCACTTAGAGGCTGCTTTATTTTGGATAGATTTCTAATAAACTTTCACTGACAGGTTAAAAATAACAGATGAGGGGGAGGAAACTGTTAAAAAGCAAGCATGTTTACAGTAACAAGAAATAAGGGAAAACCTGGTATCGATGGAAAAAAAACTTAAAAAGTGTGATCTGGTAGCATTTAGAGTAGGGACACACAGGCTCTGAGGGCTAACTGAATAGTAATTATGGTTTAAAAAATGACCTTGCATCATCGATAAAAGTGACTTTACAATCTGTATCATTGGTTAAGGAGGCTACGACATGAGCATTGCTGTATTTAAGGAACCTTGAAAATGTGTCGGCCCTCAAAGCCAACAACTTGATTCATTTGGAACACTGGCTTTTAAAAAAGCTGTTTTTCCTAACAGCGCTCAGTAAGTGAAGTGCTACTGGATTAAGAAAAGACATTTTCAGCAACAGAACAATTCCACACATACTTTTTTAGCCAAACCAATAGGCCATATTCTCTCCGGTCCTGCTGCCCAGTGGTTCTCTGCAGCTAAAATGAGTGTGCCATCTACACTTATATTCCCCGCAAGTAAGTTGGCAAGTATTTTGCTTCTATGTTGTTTTTTTTTTTTTTTCTTTCTAAGAGTACGTCAGTCATGAAACAAGACAGGATATACCTTTATGTTTCTGGGTCATCTGTTATTTTTTTTCTTGATATTTTCAAGGAAAATCTTTTGGTTTTTAAAATGTCATTTAAAAAAGATTTTTTTAAAGGTAGGCACCATTTTGTACAAAGGTGTTCATGGAATCTTGCTTTGAGCTGTTACTCCGGCAATTAAAACAAGTCAAACAAGGTCAAACCAAGTCACTCCCGAGGCCAGGAAACCCAAAAGTATGGTATTCAATAGGTAGTTCTTGTTCCTTCTCACTCACAGGAAAGTAACTTTTTCTCATTAACAGTTTTGGTTCATGCCTTCGACAAAATCCCAGAGCCAGTAAAACAAAAATCTGTTTAAAGCTGATTTGAAAATCACATGGATGTGGCTATGTGGGCATGTTTATGTCCATTGACCTTAAGAATCTGTCTCAAGGACATCATAATAAGATTTTAGGTACAGATTTATTGAAATGATGTTCAAGATACCTCTATTTGTAATAAAGATGTGAAACAACACAAATGTTCAACCGTGGGGAAACAAATAAATTGGTATAGCATTTTAATTGACTCAAACAATATTATAAATACCATGGAAAAAACTTTGATGCAGAAATACATACGAATAACTTTAATTACATAGGGCAGTACTTACAATATATTAAAATGAAAGTAGTAGGATATTAAATTAAGTACAATATGATCTCAACTGTGAGATAAACAAGCGCATGTATCTTATAATAAACGTCTAAGTAATTCAGTTTTGATTTTTTTCTTTATACTTTTCTACATTTCCCAAGTTTTCTACAACAGCATATAATACTGTTTAATTACACCGAAACAAGTTACTTATGTCTGTAAAATCTCATGGCCAATTTTGTCTCAGTTCAATTCAAAGGTAAAACATCTGCACAACTAGTAAACAAGTCCTTAAATGCGTGAATTGAGGAGATATCAGACCCTAAAAACCTTAGAGTGCCTATTTTTGCATTACAGTAAATAAAGCCTGACTTTATTTATGGCAAACCACAAACTGTTGAAAGAGTCTGAATAGTTTATGCATTTTAAGTTACATATTATATCTCTGACTCCATATGGTATATACATTTTTTAACCACGTTGAAGTCTGTAGGCAACAAAAAGATAAAAAGTTCCCACTTCCTTTTCCAAAAGCATTTCTATGGTATTTAAAAATAAATGTACAGTATTTGTAAACAAAGGTAGTTTAATTACTTTAAAATATCTGAAACTAGTACACCAGATCAAAACAATTGACATAAATACTTTATATTATCAATTCACCTAAGCCTGTAAGGTGACCATATGTCCTCAAATAAGAGTCAAGACACAGGGTCTCACCCAGGATTTTTGTATTCTTTCCAGATGTGGACACAGAGATGCTGACATTTTTGAGGTATTTCTATGGTTTGGGTGCCTATAAGACATAACGCAAACTTGAACTTCAGCTGAGACTTTGTCTAAATAGTCACAGTTCTGAATTTGTGGAGCCAGAGGCTTTACCGTCCTGCTAGGTGTCTGGGATGGTTCCCCGGTAAACGTTATCCCTAAGCCCTCAGGAAGTAGCGTCCTTCCCTGACGGCCTCTGTGCTCGTCACTCCCCGACAGTTTGCAGGAGTGCCTTTTTAGTCAACAAAAAGTATAAAATACTACGATGGTTTTCCATTCGTGGAAATGATGGTTAATTGCCTTAAAAATGCTTAGCTCCCCACCAAATACAAAGGGCATGCAAAGGACCCCCATCCAATATTGTGTGCGATATTTCTTAGTACCTCTTCTGAAAGCTACTAAAATGTTCCTCAGTTTCGATCAGATGACTTTTTTTCAAGTGGCAAAACAGACCGTGAGCTCAGGGAGGACAGAGGCCGTATCCTTCTCACCGTTCTGTGACACTGCATCCCCAGACAGTGACTGGCACAACACGCATGCTCACTAAGTGGAGAAGGCAAGAGAGTTTGGGGTTTGACCATGGAGCCCTTCACGCTGAGCGGAACAACTGAGGGTATTTTGAGATTTCTGCATACATTTCTGTAAGACCACAGAGCGGCCAGCACTCCCAGTTTGTCTTTGTGGTGAAACTTAGGAGTGCCATTTTTAATTTAAAATGTTCTGTGGCAATCTTGCTTTGAGGGAAAACACAGTTGGAATTCAGAAGCACAATGAGAGAATTAATAACTTTTCTTTGAAAATACATGCAATTTTGGAGCTGTCAATTTCAGCTATGTCTCTTTAAATACTTTTTCTTCTCGAATCCAACTGGGTAGATGAGATTTTTTTTTAATTCCATTATAGAAGTAATAGTCCTGTTTTGGTGTTTTGTAAGCAGATAATATTCTGCTAGTGACTGTCTTTGCAGTAATGCATTGCTCTGAATTCTGAATTCTATTATTTTACATCTACAGCAGCTTAAAGTGTATTTTTTATAAACAGCAAACTTCACCTCATAAAAATTCATTACATAAGGGCATAAACAAGTGCTTTTCCTTCTAGTCGTTGGCAGTAAGTGATTCATCAGTTTTCCACAGAAAACCAATTTCGCTGCAGATGTTCTGTAATTTCCAATCTCCCTGAATTGTGGAACCATATCACACAATCCCAATGCAAGGAATGTAAGGATTTTTTTTTAAGGTCTGTGCTTAGTCCCTTTAATAGAACTGAATATCATTTGCTGTCTCATCAGTTTTATTTTTTAAAAAATTAAATCATCAGTCTCCAATTCTTTCCCACATTTGTTCATTCCACACGTGGGAAGATAACTGGTGGAAAATTCAAAATGCACAGATGACTTGATGTCTGAAAACAATAATACATATTCCTTTTCCCAAAGTCAAACTAGAAACATTAAGAGAAACAAAATTTTTCTAAGACTGAATCTTTTTTCCTCAATAGTGTGTACTTCCTTCTCTTTTCAGCCGCAGTGAGGGAGTGAAGGGGCCGTTAGAAAGTGGCTGTGTTTCAGTTAACAGTGGCACTCCTGATGGTGATCCTTGGGAAAGTCTCCTCCATTGACACTCTGAGTTTAGTTTTGTCCAGCGTTGCGAAGTTGACAAGTGGAAAATGGGCACTTAAGGATAAAATAAAGCGTTAAGAGGGAAAAAAGGCCTGCGGACTGGGTGATGTTCTAAGGTCATCTATGATCAATGAAAAATGTCTCAGAAATGCTGGCAAGGAAAAGGTTAAATATCTCCTAAAAACCTTAGGAAATTAAAGTCTAGTCTTTTTAAAAACACCTCAGTCTTTGGATTGAGAAGTTGAATCAAAAGCATGATAATTAAATTTCCTAATACAAAGCCACGAGGTACTGCAAGGGTGAAGTGACAGATTTTTGTGATAACCAGTTAGATGCTGAAGCTGGTCCTTATCTACCCCTCTGCCTTCCACCTCAGCTCTGGTTACCTACATATTTCCTTTAATGAGTTACATCAGGAAGGCCCGTGGACTTGTCTCAGCAGGACCATTCTAGGCAGGGGCTTCCAAGTGTGTTTTGAAAAGTATACATATCTGCCGTGAGTCTGCCGTGGTGCCTGGAATTCCATCATCAGTACATGTCTCTAAAGTGAGAGGATTATTTCTAATTTGCTAAATTACAGGGAAGGTACTGCCACCCCTAGTGGCTTTCCTGCTGGTACCAGGCAGAGACCAGAGGCAGCTGGAGATAGGGGAAAGTTGGCCTCCATACAGACACCCATGAACTTCGGCACCACCAATCAAACCTGCTCTGTCTCCACATCCCCTGCTCTCTCCGATGATTGCTCATTGCCTCTTTTTGCTGTCTGTCCTTCAAGGACATTTTAAATCAGCTTCTTCTTTATACAAACTGAATTTTAAAGCATACGGAGGATTAAACACAGCTTCCCTCTCCTACTCAGACAGACAATTATTGAATGCTTTCTTCAGTACATTGAGCATTTGGAAATCCAAAAATAAGCAGATCAGAGTCTACCAAAGGAGGAGACAATGAAAGCAAATAGACTAAGTGCATGGGAAGTGTGGAGAACTGAGTAATTTTTCCATCAGGGACGCGTGGAGGGCCTCCTGGGGAAGGTACCATTTGGGTTCATTCTCAGTAGGTAGCTAGGATATCTTCAGATGAAACAAAAGAAGGGCATTGAAATGCAAAAAAAAAAAAATTACTCTTGAGATTTCACACATAAGCCCTTAACATCCAAGTTCAGATGAATAGTCATTCAATAGATGATCCTTAAGCACTTGGAGGTGCTGAAGATAGAAACACAGAGGAAACACAGGACATGTTTTCTGCCCACAAGGAACTCACAGATTTCCTGAAAACTATTTATCACCATGGAAAGCAGGGTCTGGTCAGACCAGGGTTTTGTGCATGAGCCGGGCAAAGACAGGTTCATAACACAAGGTGTCATCTAAAGAAGAAAGTGCAGATTAACAACCTCAAGTCTTCCAGGGCCAACAGGGAAGGTTAAGGATTCCTCAGAAGACACAGGGCGGCAAGACTAGAGAGAAGATTATGAAAGGGGGCACCCAAGTAACAAAGTCTAGTTGAAACAAACCAAAAACCCTTAGCTCTACTCAGTGGCTGGTACTCTTCTAGGTTTTTTTATTCAGTAAGAAAAGTGTTATATATAAGCCAGACTTCACAAAAGAAGCAACTAAATAATTTGCTCACGGCTACAGTGCAGGTGTGAGAACCAACATCTTTCTTAACTCAAAATCTATCCTCTTTCTACAAGACCAAACTGCCTTTCAGTTTTATTTCATAATTTCTCCCAGAAGCTCATTGTTTGACTGATTTGCCCATACCTCCTGTATTACATTGATCTTAACAAAAATCAAGAATGTATCTGAAAAAAAAAGTTACTCAGATGGAACTATCCTTTACAGTATTGACCATAACAGAGCAGACATGGGTTAGACTGTCCTATAGGAGTAACTCTACCATAATTGAGAAATAGGGGAGGTACAACGTATCCTTGAGATTCTTGGATACTCGAGAGGACGAGTCCATGGCAAGAATTTCTTTTGACCCAGAAAATGAAGATAATGATTCAGGGAGGGGAGGGAGAATTACCGTTTTCTCAGGAGTCAACATTGTGCCCGGTCTGTGGTGGTACTCAGTAATTATTAGTGGAATGAATAGAAGAATGAATATCAAGAAAAAGGTGAAATATCAGAGACGCACATTTTTACCTACGTATTGTCAAAGTTATTTTCTGGTGGTGCTGTTTTTAATAATCATACCAAATATTGCTAGGGGTATAGAGAAATGAGCATTTTCTTATATTATTGTAGAAGTTATACATAGCATTGGAGAAAAGATTGGTTATATGTATCAGAAGTGTTTAAAATATGTCTCCTTTTTCACAAGAAATTATAATTCTGTTATTTAATACTACTGATATTTGGAGAGATTTATTTACCAGTATGTTCATTCCTATTTACTATGGTAAAAACTGGCAACAATCAGCAATCTCCAACGGGAAGTAAGTTAAACAAATCATGCTATAAAATAACATTTAATAACATGGTAAGATGTTCATTATATATTCTAGAGTTAAACTTGAAAATGTAAGCAGTAAAATGTGAAATATATTTTCCTAAAAGCAAAATACTTATGTGCATGTATTTGTATATATCCACAACAAAAGACCAGAAGAACTTACAGCAAAATGTTGGTAATAGCCATCTCTGGGGAATTTGGGTAATTTTTATTTCTTTCTATGTGATTTTATACATTTAAAATTTTTTCTACAATAAATATATATTTCTTTAATAAAAAGAAAAAATTTCGTGAAAATGTTAAGGCAAGCAACAAAGTGAGAAAAATATTTTCACATTACATGAAAGATAAAAAGTTAATGTCCTTTCTCAGTCCTCATCCTTTCCCCTGAAAAGAATGAGTAAAAAGACATGAAAAGCCAATTCTCAGAAAAGGAAAGGATAATGGCTAATAAACATAAAAATATATTCATCTTGGCCAGCGATCAAATAAATGCTAATCAGAATAACAATGCACTATATAGATTTGAATATTCATTGCTGATGGAGGCCCAGTGAAGGTATATTTAAGGAGACCAATTTCCCTATATGAATGAAGAGTCTTGAATACTCATGGCTTTTGACCCAAGAATTCCACTTCTCAGAATCTATCCTAGGAGAGCAGTCCAAACTGGAATAAACCTTAGGGACATGCATGTTGAGTCACTTGAGGAGTTTTAACGAAGTCCAAAAAGAAGAGGGAGAGGATTTATGCCCTGGAGCCAAGACAGGAGGGAGAGAATGGCACTGTGTCCTGCCCATTCTCATGAACTAGACCTTATGTATTGGTCAAAGTTCTCCAGAGAAACAGAACCAATAGGATGTGTGTATGTAAATATATATTTTTATGTACATGGAGAGATTTATTATAAGGAATTGGCTTGCATCATCATAGTGGATGGAAAATCCAAAGTCTGCCGAGTGCATAGCATGCTGTTGACCCAGGAGAGCCCATGCTGCAGTCGCAATCTGAAGGCCACAAGGCTGGAGATTTCTCTCTTGCTCTGGAAAGGCTGTTCTTTTTGTTCTACTCAGATCTTCAACTGATTGAGTGAGGCCCACCCACATTAGGGAGGGAATTCTGCTTTACTCAGAGTCCACCAATTGAAATGTTGATCTCATCCGAAACACCAGGAAAATGACCAAATACCTGGGCACTATGGTACCAGCCAAGTTGACACATCAGAGTAACCAACACACCCTGTGATAGAGGGGCTGCTTGCAGAAGATAAAAGAAATGTCCTCCAGAAGATCCCTGTCAGGCACAGGCATAAGCCATGTTGCTCTGGGGCCTGAAGGACAAAACCTGGTCAGAGTGGAGAGAGAGGCCTTCTTGTCTTTACGGGGAGCATAGCAAGGGTCTGATGTGATGAGTACTTAAAGAGTCAGCACCATTTTGATACCTCAAACATTTGCAGCTCTGGGAACTGGCAAACAAGGCCCCATATTCAAATGGTCATTTGTTACACAGCAATAGATAACTCATACAATAGTACCTTATAGGGCTGAACCTCGTTTTAGGCTATACTCATGCCAAATGGGAAGAGACTATGAAATGTTGCCACGTAAGGCAGTGTTGAAATTACTTTAATTTCTTCTCTGCATGTTGACATAAAGAACTTGTAATTAAATAGCAATGACAGTATCCTAAAGCCAGTAATAGATGGTTTATGATAAAGATGCACATTTCTGGTCACTTAATGAAGCTACTTGAATTGAAATGGCACTTCAGTTAGTTAGCTTGTTATATCAGGCAGACAACAACTGATTTAAAAAAAAAATGGTACTGGGTGGTGGTTGCAGCTGCTGTTGTTTCATCTTAAGTGCCTGTCAAGTGGAATGCATCCTAGAAATAAGGATTGATGAGTGGATTTCTCATAAATTAAATGAGAATCCGTTTTTTTAAAGTGATGAGGTATTTGGGTTGCACTGAGTTCATGGGTCTACTGTCCCACTGATCTTTTGAAAGTTCATTTTCCTCCATTTCTTACAATTCTGATTATTTTGCTGTCATTTAAAATAGGTATGGGTTTACATGATTGCTAGACCTGATGTTCTACTTTGCTTGTAACATTAACTCTTAGACACACTGATCTGTTAGAACCTGTTTGTAGTCGCCAGTGAGGGCTGTGAGTTGGAAGGTAGAATATGTTCCAAGATGTACAGCAACTCCCTGAACCAGGAAACAGGATGGTTATCTTCCTGACCTTCTATTTATCCTTTGAAAAGACAGAAGCATCGTTAGCTGTGTAACTGACCTGCTGGCTCAGGTCCCCCTCTGTCCTTCTTGGTGAGCTGTTATCCTTTCTCCATTTTCTTTCAACTTCCTGCATTGCTGAAGTCTTTGAAAAAACTTGATTTTTATCAACTGACTTTTTTTCAAAAAAGGCATATTTTCCTTAAATTAGTTGGCCAATGAATTTAACATTAAATAAAAACAAGGTGTTTGATACTTATTACTCTTACTTTCTTACTCCAGTTAAATACAGTTACTTCCTACCTGTACACTTACTTACAGTCAGATCATACTGAAGACCTCCCTTTTGAAATAAAATTGATGTTCAAGATGTGAAGTATATCAAATCAAAGCGGTTGAATACAGAAACACAAAACAGCAAACACTAGCTCTCCAGTTACCTACACTAGAAAATTCTGGGGAATGCAGACACATAATCTAGCCAAAGTCAAATCAGGATTTCATCCACACCAACTTCTCCTAGAGTAATCCATCAATCCAAGTAGGACTTTTAGGACAAAGCTGATCTGATACCGTTAGTTAAATCATAGTCAATTATTGCAGACATTATACAGCTAGGCAAATATTAAAAGGTAATTTGGGGGGGAGCTTCTATTTTTTTTCCCGAATCTTTGTATTTGAGAAAACTTTCCTCTTACAAGAACCAAACCAAGTTCTGCCTCCTCCATCCCAGGGGTTCAGCTCTCCTCTGTGCTTATAGATTTACTGGTCGTAACACCCACGTGATCATCAAATCACAGCCTTGAAAGAATTTTTTGAAGGATTCCTCTATAAAATCTTTATCAATTAGGCACCCAGAGTCCATTTTATGACTTTCAATGACTGAGCTCACTGTCTCCAAAGAAAGTCAACCATGCTTTTGAGCAGTTTTATTTACTTAAAACATTTACCTGCTATTTTGAAATAGTTGTCTGCTGGTCAAAATTCTGCCCAGTAAAGCCATTTGAAAACATCTAATCTTCCTTTCCCAAGAGAGTCTTTTATCTTCTTAAAGACAAGTCTCCCTTCCTTTTCTCTTATCTGGTCAAATGCCTCCAGGCTTACCTTCCCTCCCTCTGGCACCCACACCCACACTGCAAGGGAAACTAGGTCAAAGGTTGTGAGTGGGAGCTGAAATTCAGGCCACACTCTACATGCTACGTGTTGAGCTGCAGCATGACACTGTAGACCACCACGGGGGGGACGTCTTTTATCATTTTCGTGAAGCTTTCCTCCCGTAGGACTTAGTCCACCTGGAGAAGCCACCTTATTCAGACCCAGATGTTATGTAGGTCAGGGGATCTGGGTTCCTTACGTGACGTGATGTCAAATCTCTCCTCTGTGGTCCCTTCCTAAGTTTTTCTGTTGCTATCACCATGCTTACATCACTAGCTTCTCAAAGATGAATGTTTCTATTTCTTCTTCTTAAAAGATATATATGGATATATACAATAAATTATACTTTAACACTATCTTTATTTTTCTGTAATTTGGCTCTTCAGCAGCTCTTGTCTAATTACTGTATGAAATTTGAATTCTTTGACCTGGTTTTCAAAAACCATTATGAATTGGGTCTGATTTGACAATTTAACTTAACAGGTTCAAAACTGAACAGGTTATCTTTATCCCCAAACTCACTTTTCTTTTTTAATTGAAGTAGAGTTGATTTACAATGTTTCAGGTGTGCAGCAAAGCAATTCAGCTTTTTTCAGATTTTTTCCGTTATAGGTTATTACAAGATATTGAAAGTAGTTCTATGTGCTATACAGTAGGTCTTTGTTGTTTATCTAGTTTATATCTGTTTACTGTGTTCTTTTCATTGTATCACCATCTCTGCAGTCACCATGAAAGGGAACTTGGGATCATTTTTAAATTTCCACTTCTTCACTCTCACACTCAGTTGATCCCCTAGTTCTGGTAATTCTCCATTTGCATTGCCTTACATATCCTTTTCTACCCACTACTCCCCATTTCTACTTTTCCCGTCTAAGTTTAGGTTGCTACGTCGGACTTCTGGCCTCCAGTCCAGCCGTCCAATCTGTCTTTGACAATGAGGCTTGCTATCTAAATTTTAAATTAATAGGGCTTTACACTGCTTTAAAGCCTTTTTGATGGTTTTCCATGTAAAAGGAAGAATATCTAATTCATTTGACATGATGTTCAAGAGTCTTTGATTCTGTCCCCCATTTGCTCTCTACAGTGAAAACTCCATTGACTTCCATGGTTGTGTGCTTCAGATGATTCCCACTCCTTTCTAACTCTGCTGCTTTCTACTTCCTCCCAAATGTCAGCAGCCATCATGGCTATAATAACCTAATTATCTTTGCTTCTGGTTCATCCCAGATATCAGTGGCCTTAAACAATAATCATGCTTCATAATCAATGTAGGAACTAGTACTAGAGGTTAATTTATTGCAGTTAGAATAAGTCCAGAATGGCATGGAAAAACTTTAAGTTTTTCCATGACTTCTGTTCTGTTTTTAAATATCTGACATAAATGGATCACTTTTACTCTTAGTAGATTCTGCCTTGTTGTAAATGACAACATCACAGTTGAGTATTCCTCATTTGTACTTTGCTGGTTATCTAGCATTTTGTGATTTTATTAGATAGTTTCTTATATTTCTCTTCCTGTTCTGCAAATCCACAGAATATGGAATCTTCACATAAGACCATGACCACATGCTTTTAACTACTCAGGCAAAAAGATTTACTAATCATTTTCCCCCAAAACTAAGTAACATCAGAGAATTTTAACCTGTGAGGAAGTGAGGTCAAAATCTGTTTTAAATTTGCTCCTAATGTTATGTTGAAATAATAAGGTGGCTTAATGAAAGAAAATTTTTAAATAAAAGTTCTTATCAACAGAAAGTTTACTTGGCTCCTTGTCATCAAACGTTTTACGTAGACACAGGATAGACCAAAAAAAAATCTCCTTAGGGTTTCAAATCATTTGAAACCCACAGATAGGGGGGCGGGCTGAGTCAGATCTAAGCCTGGGCTACACCAGGGTATCCAGACTTCTTACATTTTTCAGAAGCGATAGAGATCTGCTGTCTCTAAACCCAACACCCTCTTGCTTGACCAGTATATTCCTTTAAGCAAGGAATCAAAAACAAACAAAAGGGGGTGAGAGGGTGCTACCCTAACAACATTCTTCTCTTTGTGAACAGTTTCAAAGTCTCATGAAAGAGTCATGGCTCGGGGTGCCATGAGCACAGGGAGAAAAGATTTGGCTCCCCGGTGACATGTCTAGAGAGTGAACAACCTTTCTCAGAGCTTAAGTATTTGAGTTAATTACAAGGTCAACATCTAACTGGCCTCATGTTTGTCCTGGAGGACGTAAGCCTCAAGGAGGAAGAGCAGCTGGAGGGATAACAGCTCCTGGAGATGTGCCTCAGCCAGACTGTTCCAGAAAGCTTTAGATAGGAATGAAAGCTTTGGAATCCTAGACTGAAGAAGACGGTGCATGAAAATGAAACCCAATAAGGCAGTCTGAACCTTCACAGATCAAGAAAGGGGAAAACGCTATCATTTCAAAACTAGTATCTCATTTCCTTTGTCTTTTCTATGGAGTGTGTCATGAATATTTATAATGTTTTAATGGTATTTGCCTTATTTTGAAAAATGCAAGTCTTCAGAGTTAGTTCCCATTGTTAGCAATCAGTGAGAAGACTGAGGTAGGATTTTAACCACCTAAGAAGATGATGAAACCTCCTAATTGTGATCAGTCTGAACCATGGCCCCAAAGTCTTTAAGAATGTGATTCAAACCAACTGTTTTAGTGGCAAGCATTGCATTACTTTGCCTGAACTCTAGCATTCTTTAAAGGGATGCTTTTTGAACTAAAGCTCAGGACCATTAGGGGTCATTAAATCAGCAGAGTAGGTCAGGACCAGCATTTTTGAAAACTAAAATAAAATAGAACTAAGCAGAACAGAAAACACATTTCCTCACACATGGAGAGGGTAATAAGTTAGATAAACTAACTTATACTTTATTTAAGTGGTTTGAACACAATAAAAAATTTTCTTCTCACTCATATAAAGCCAGTTTGGGTTAGGTGAGCTGCCTCTATCTCACAACTTCAGAAGGTACAGTATGTGGTCTCCAAGACAGGGTGTCACCTACAGCAGTGAAGAAAGAGTATGTGGACCACTCAAGGGAGATCTAAGGTCCGGGCCTGGAAGCAGCTTGCAACCCAGCTGCCCACATCCCATTGGCCAATGCTTGGTCATTGGCCCCTAATTTGAAAGAAGGCGGCAGAATTCCAGTCCTCTTGTGCACACAGAAGAGACAGTGGAAAGGGCATTCATATCACAGTGCTCTGTTTACACCCACTCTTCCCTGAGTTCAACATTTCTGAGCTTCTGGAGAATATGTAATTTCTTTGGATTTTTTTAAATTGAAGCTTAAAATATTTGGATTTTTTTAAATTGAAGCTTAAAATATTGCATCAATTTCTGGTGTACAGTGTAATTTTTCAGTCATACGTATACATACATAGATTCCTTTTCATGGTCTTTTTTATTATAGGTAACTACCAGATATTGAATGTAGTTCCCTGTGCTCTATAGTAGAAACTTGTTATTTATCTGTTTTATATGTAGTAGTGAGTATCTGCAAATCTCAAACTCCCAAACAAATACCTCACCTTTCCTGCAATATTAAGCAGTAATTTTATTTTCTTTTTTTCTGAAAAGAAGATACATTCCATCATCACTGGACCAAAAACTCAAGTTTGTTTTTATAGTTTGTGGATTTTCCTAGCAGGCTAATTTAACTGGCTCAGATTGAACATCTGCTAGTGTGTCCGGCCCCATGGAAGAATCAAAGGTGGAGAGGACAATGGCTTTTCCCATTTCTCTGTCATCTGTTCCTATATTGGCATCATTTCTTCAGCCATGTGTTCCCACTGAGCTACACCAGATGGCCTGAGATAGCTGCACTTAGAGACACCCTTTTGCCCTAAAAAATTGGAAATATGCAAAAAGTCCTAGTCTGAGAAAAATTACCTTATTGTGAAGAACTTCAGCTCTGGTGAAGAATGGCCCGTGGACTAGACTGCCTGCCTGAGCTTCTGTTCCTTTGCTCAGCCTCTCTCTGTGGATTCTGTATCCACTGTCCCTTCATCTTTGCAGCCTTGCTGCCTGCCTCTAACTAGATGCTCTGTGGACTGGATCACATTCCCCACCCCCTACCCCCAGCCCAGTTCACAAGTTGATGCCCTAATCTCCAATGTAACTATATTTGGAGATCAGCATTTTAGAAAGAAATGAAGGTTCAAAGAGATCATAAGGGTGGAGCCCCAACCCTATCGGACTGGTGGTCTTCTAAGAAGAGGAAGAGACAGTGGCAGCTTCTCTCCTTCAGTAGGTACACCAAGGAAAGACCATGTGGACACACAGGAAGAAGGCAGCGGTCTGCAAGTCAGAAGGAGAAGCTCTCACCAGAACCCAAACATGCTGGGACCCTGATCTCAGACTTCCAGCCTCCAACACTGTAGGAAAATAAATTTCTGTCACTTAAGCCACCAATCTATGGTATTTTATTGCCCAAGCAGACAAAGACAGGTCCCTACCTTAGACAATCAATAATGAGATGAAGTTTCAGTATCTCCTTCTCTGTGCAGGCTACCCTCCCCTGTCCACATGGAGCTCATCCCTCCCATCTTTCTGTCATTGGAGGACTTTGTGCACACACTGCATACATCACACTCTATTGTCTTTACTTGAGTGCACGTTCTCTCCTCTACTAAAATGTAAGTTCCTGGAGAGAAGAGATCAGTCCAAAGATAATGCCTAATGGTGGGTACACATGAAACAGCCATAAGAAGCAAGCGTTATCTCCAGTTTCCAAATGAGAGAGCTGGCTCTGATGTGACCCTGAGGTCAGGCTGTAAGCAATCAGTGGAACTAAGATTGGAGCTGATGGATGTTGATTTCCAAGGTACATTTTCTTTTTTTTTTTTTTTTTTCTTTTTGAGGGAGAGATAATTATGTTTTTATTTATTAATTTTTAATGGAGGTACTGGGGGTTGAACCCAGGACCTCATGCATAACCTCCTGCCTGCTAAGCACTCACTTTACCCTTGAGCTATACTCTCCCCACCACATTTTCTTTTAATAATAAAAGTTATAAACCTCTCTTCTTCCATTTCCCCAATTTTCTGACCTGCTTCCAGAACCCTAGCTCAGCCCTCACCACTGAATCATCTCTTCATTATCTACTTCTCTGCTTTTCCAACATCTCTGTCCCTTAAATCTCTTCAGCTTTATTTGTCCCAGGTCCATAACCCAGGGCCATCTACATTACTGGAACTGACACCTTGATTAAAACAATGCAATATTGTAATATTGAGTGCCTCCATATTTAATTATTTAACAATACTTTCCTTAGTGTGTTAGTTATTATAACATAGCTAATGAATCAATTTAATTAGATACAAACAAGTTTGTTCTGTTTTCTGTTAAAAACTATAATCTAATTCTGTTCTTCATCATATTTACTGCTACAAAATAGCAAGCTAAGTATTTTAAATCACTTAAATCCATTGAGTTTACATTATCAGGTACAGAAATGTTTTGCCACTGCAAGTCTTTGATTACTTTTTCCACTCATAGTAGGCACTCACAAGTAATACATGATATAAATTTCTTAACCTATTGCAAAACAAAGAACAAAACCTCATGCTCCTTAAAAGCCCGAACATCATCATACTTTGATGATTCAGACAATGAGCAGTAACATAAATAGATTAATGAAATTAGAAGTGATTCATATTCACTCCCTGGTGCAGTTAGCTTCACTAAAACAAGCATGATGTTATTTTAAGGCTAAAGGAAGCCCTTATTCTTTTAGTTGAACATTTAAAGATGCCATTTTAAAACAAGTGCTTTATTTAAATTTGATTGACTGTCCTCAAAACATATGGCCTTAAAATATTTATGAATCATTTTTGGTTGAATGCAAGCCACATTGGCTATAAAAATACATTAAAAATAATGCTAATGATAATCCATGTATTTTCAAGTCAAGTCTTTTACTGATTACCGGTAATGTGTTTTTCTTATTCCCAGTTACCATATTTATTTATGAGAAAGAGCCCAAATTTTAGCTCAACAATATTCTTACTACAGAGTTCCAAATAAGTTAAGAGGTTGTTGTAAGAACCATGGGAATTAGACAGAATAAAGTCAAGCCATCATGCCAGTTAATCTTTGGTCAATTCTAGCTTTAAGTTTTTCTGGACTCTGGGATCAGGGGTTTCTTAGAGGAAAAAATCAAAACCCCAAAATTACCAAACTGCCCTACCAAATATATTCACTGTATTTGGGTATTCAAGGAGAAGAATCCCATTGTCTAATATAAACTCCTAATGCAGTTTAATATTAAATGGATGACAGCCTAGATCCATTGATTCTAGTGTTTAAAAAAAGAAAAGAATGTGTATAAAGGGTTTCTATTTATTTTTATAAAGACGTTAGTCCCAGGCCAGTTGTCTCTTAATTGCAAGACCTTAAAAGGAAGGTCTTGAGTAGCTTTCTGGTCAACCTGTATCTTCCCACAGTATGCAACCCAATTGCAAATATTGGCTATCCATGAATTAAGTCTCATTCCATGGAAAGCCACATGTAAGTTTCCCCACTAGGAATATGTTCATTCCAATTGTCTGTTTTCTAGATTATTCACGTAGCTGCCCTTGTTCAGCCCGTCAGTGTGTATCTTTTGTGTGTCTAGCATGGAAAGAACAAAATGAGAAGACGTCCTTCCTACCCTCAACGATCATGCAGGATGCCAAGCAGTTGTTCAATGTGTCAGGAATTATGGTGTTTCAATCCTTACAATGACTGCCTGGTAGGGTAGGTGTCACCATACCTATTTACAGATGGGAACAACAGAAAACATAAACCTGAGCCTCCGAAAGATTAAATATTAAGTCCAAGATCACAGAGTAATGTCACAAAACTTGTGTTCACATCAAAGGTAGTTCTATCTAGTCCCCAAAACTATGGTCCTTTTCTTATTACTTTCTGCTTCCCTTTATCAGTTTAAATGGACACAAATTTACAGAATTCATTTTGTTGGTAAGTCTTCCTCATACCATCCTCCTTCATTATTCCTAAAAATTGCCACTTTACTTCCTTGTATACTAAAATTTCACTACATTTGCTTTCTTTAACAAAAATTATGCTCTTTAAAATATTTTAGGCACTAAAACACCACACAGGGTCTTGGGTCATAAATAAGTTTTTACTTTCCCCACATGCAGAGCAAAGGAGTCCACAAGGGCCACCCCAGAATGAGCCCCATTCTTCAGACCAGTCATGGGTGTGAAGGAGCTGGGACCAGCAAGAGTGTGGTCATGGAGGAGCACTGCCCGAGGAAGGGCCAGCCAAAAGGCATTCTTAGTCACTCTAGAATTTGAGGGCTGATTTTTAACACGCCAGGAAGAAGTGAGTCAATAAGGAAGAATGTAAATCAAAAGGGTACAAGTGAAAGGAAAAACACAGTCACTTTTTATGTAAATTGAAAGATCTGCTTTTGCCAAGAGGAAATTCTGGGAAGCCTCTCTGCTGCACATCAGCAAAATCAGGCCCGCTCCCGTTTGTTTTCAGTCCTCTGTCAAGAGCAATTTTCGCGGACCAGCGGGACTTGTAGGACTT
The DNA here is from genome assembly GCF_036321535.1 of Camelus dromedarius. Classification (NCBI taxonomy): domain Eukaryota; kingdom Metazoa; phylum Chordata; class Mammalia; order Artiodactyla; family Camelidae; genus Camelus; species Camelus dromedarius. Next base: position 16,349,478 of record NC_087465.1, on the reverse strand, counting down.
GAATGGAAACAGGATGGAATGAAACTTATCTTTGCTATGAAATCACAAAAGGCTCCAAGAGGTTTTTTTTTTTCTTTCTTTCTTTCTTTCTTTCTTTTTCTTGAACAATTTTCAACACTGCCATATGAGCTGGACCCAGCACCAGGACTAAGACCAAGGCTTTCCTAGACCCGTTCTAGATTTAAATAGGAGCCAAGAGGTCAGTCCTTTTCATTTTGTCAATCTCCTAGGACAGTAGAAATTCATCCCATTTTATTTTCAAAACAATGTTTTTCTTTAATTACAAAAAGTAATGGTTTGTGGTGGAGTTCTTGATATGAAATATTTTTCATTTCAACTTATAAAAACTCTTTTAGGACAAATTGTCAAACTGATTTTTCACATTTTATTATGTAATTTCTCTTTTAAGTCATGTAATGTGAGATCCTTTACCTCTGTGTAATGTTACGAGTGTATGACTTTAAAAAAAATCAATTATCCATGCATTTTTGGAAACCTGAAAAGTCTTTATTGACGTCCTCCTAAATATTTTATGTTTTCCCTAAAATCCCCATTCTTTTGTCAGGAAACTACTATAAAGTCTCAATTTATGTCTATAATGGCCCCTGTATTTTTTTTATTGCTGCTATAACAAATGATTACAAACTTAGCCTAAACAACATACATAAATCTATTATCTCGTAGTTCTGTAGGTGGGACATCCAGGATCGCTCTCACCAGGGCAGAATCAAAGTGCAGGAACCTATCCCCTGTGGATACCGAGGGAGGACTCTGTGCAGTTGTAGAACTGAGATCGCTGTCTCCTTGCTGTCAGCTGAGAGGCCCCCTTAGAGAAAGCCTCTCTCCATCCTTGCCGGTGGTCCTTTACTTCCCTTAACCAGCGATGAGGTGTCCGATCATTCTCACACTGCCATCTCTCACCACGACCAGAAGAGGTTCTCAAATTTTAAGGACACATTTGATTCAACTGGTTCCACCGAGATAATCCGAGAGAATTTTTCAGTCTTCTGATCCTTATGCTTAATCACTTCTGCAAAGTCCTTTTTGCCTTGTATGATAATATATTAACAGGTTCTGGGGATTAAAACGTGGACATCTTTAGGGACCATTATTCTGCCTCCTACAGCTCCTCCACTGTAGTGGAAAACTGGATTCCTTCGGATTGTCCCAAATTTATATTTCATATTTCAGAACAGGAAGATATAGTCAAGATTTGCCTCCATCTCTTTCTCGCTGCCATTTCCTTGTCTTCACTTGTCCACTCTCATTTCATTGAGTCTGCCCAGAGAGACATGACCAAACCTGAATTATTTGATGACAATGCATAGAGCAGCCTTTGCTAGCCAATCAGTGTGGCTCACTGATTCATTTAATGAGGTAACTTGCTACTTTTTTTCCTACAGTGATTTTTCCAGAAGTTTTCTGCTTTTCTTAAACCACTCATATAACAATCCTCCAACAACATGTTCTATATATCACAGAAAAAACTGGAGAACACCAGATGCAAATTCTCTCAATCGCTAATACTTACTTCCTTTCTAACTCGCTTATAATGGCAGCCCCTGCTTTTCAGACTAACTCTGGTGCCCCTTTAACCCACTTTAACCCACTGCTACTTCCCAGGTATGTTGATACATTCTCCATCAATTATGTACCTTTCCTGAGCACCTTTCATGTCTTCCACATCATTGGCTACAAGTCTGATTGTCCCCTATCCTAATAAAAACTTGCCCATTCCTTTCTTTTATTCCTTTCACTACTAAATTTTTCAGGAAAATGTTCATTACTCATGACCCTTTCTTTCTCCATATTTCATTTCCTTCTGAATCCCTTAAGATCTTACGACTGCCCATAAAAAACATTGCAACAATTATTTAAAAGGTCATTTAGAATCTATTGGTCACTCTTCAGGTCTCATCCAGCTTGACCTCTCTATAAAAAGATGTTATTAATAATCCTGCTATTTTTGAAAACTCTCCCTTGGCTTTCAAGTGTCTACCTTTCTGACTGCTCATCTGAGAAGCGTTCTACGTTTATGACTGCTCCATCTATGTCTCATTCACTGGTTCCATTCTTTCTGCCTGTCCTACATCCAGTCTTCTGTAATGACTCTGAATCTGTGCTTGGTCCAGAGGGGACTTCCTCCATATCTGTGGCATCAGTGAACAGCTCCACACTGATGACCCTCGAGTCTGTGTCTCTAGGTCTGATTTCTTAACAGATACCTGATATCTTAACAGTTGAGTATAGTTGATTCTCCTTTTCTGGCAAATATGTCTCCATTAAATCCTGAAGGTCAGGTTCAAATTTAAACTTCTCTCAGCTTTCTGGGAATTCCTCCCCAGGGCATAACAAAGGATGAGAACCATTCCAGACCTGCTCCTTCTCCCTGACCTCCTGGCTGCATCCAATACCCTGTGCACCCCCATACCTCAGGGGCAGGCTGCATCTGTACCCTTGCAAACAGCTATCTTTTGAGCATCTCTTGAGGCTAAAAGAGGCATATCAGAGGATGGACCCAATGAGGAGGACTGCACCAATTACAGAAGTGGATTTGGGGCAGTTTGGGTGTGGTATCTACAGTCTCAGGAATCCAGAGCTGATTTGGTAATGGGTAGTGGGCCCCAGGGGACATCCCTCTTAGATCTGCGGATTCCTTGCACCAAAGAGGAAGCATATCCAGACCAGGGCCAGGGTAAACCCTCTAAAATGTGGGACAAAGAAATCAAAGTCACCTTGAATCTCATCACCTTCTTCCTCCATTTGAATGGTCACCCAGTACAATTGGTTCATTCCCTAAAAAGTACCTCGCCCTTTTCTCCTTTCCATCTCCAATTCCACAGCCTTGGCTGAGACCTTCACTCTCTTTCCCAAGTAGCCTTTCACTAGTTTTTCTCTTTCCATTCTCTTGACTCTCTAGTCCATGCTTTAAATTCAATTTATCTTTCAACAGGTTAAATAGTGGCACACTCCCCCTCTGAATTTTCAATGGTTTCTCACTGTCTACAAAATAAGATTCTTAGAAGTTTATATATATATATATGCCCTTTATATATATATATAATGCCTCACAGATTCGTGCTCTGGCCACATTGGCTAACTTATCATGCCAACCATATCTAAAAGGTTTTATGGCTTTTGACTTTTAAAAAGCTTCCCTCCCCTTAACCTGAAAGAGCTTTCCCCTGTTTCTTAGTCTCGTGGTTCAGCTCAAAAGCCATGACCTCAAGAAACTTACCCTATCTTGCTTTGAGAATTAATTCTCCTTCCATTTTTCATTTGCCTTGTTAATTCCTCTGCTCATCCATCCATCTGTTCTTTTATCCCTCCATCCATCCATTCATTCAGCAATGTTTATTGAGAACCTACTATGAACCAGGCACTCTGCTCTGTCCTGTGAGCATTTCTGGTCTCGTGGAGCTTAGAGTCTTGGGGAAGATAGCTATTCATAAAATTATGACTCCAAGACATAAGGATAAACTGACATGAACTACAAAAAGAACTCTGTAAGAAAAGAAAGTGTTTTGTGAGAATGTATAACTAGGTTTTTTCTGGATAGTTGGGATGAACTTTTCTGAGGAACTGACAGGCAAACTGAGGTTTGAAGTCCTAGTAGGAATTAATAAGAGGAAAAGGGGAAAAGGTAGAGGGAGCTAAGAATGCAAAAGCTTCATGGTGGGAGTGACTTTGGCTTAATTAAGGAACTGAATGAAAGAGAAATTTGGAGGGCATAAAGCAAGGGCTGAAATGAGGTGGCAGTTTTTGCCATGATAGGAAATACACAGATTTTGCCTCTGTTCTAAGAGAAGTGGAAAACTTCTGACAAGTTTCAAGCAGGCGAGGTGTTACAGTTTTATAAAGAACTTTCTGGTTGTAGCCTGGGAAGTTATCTGAAGATAACCAAGGAGGATGCAGAGTAAGCCGTTACAAGGCTATTGCAGGGGCTGAGGCGTGACTTGGTGGCTTGGGTTATGGTGATGTCTGTGGTGATAAAGGGAAATGTACAGATTTGAGAAATACTCAGATCATAAAATTATCTAGACTTAGTAATAGTTTGATATGGAGGGTGAGAGAGAAGGAGATGTCAGTGTCCCAGGATTGTGCCTAATCAGTGATGGTGCCATCCACCAAGACAGAGGACCCTGGAAGAGATCAGTTCTGGGGAGAAGATCCTTTCAGTTTGGGGAAACTTGTGTTTAAGGTACACTTACAATCCAAACATAAGTCTGTGTTTGGTGTGTATTTAGACTCATTGACCTAGAGACTTCTTCGAAAATATATAGCGTTATGGGGACACAAGCCATGGACCCATCCTTGAAGAACATCAACATGGGAAGTCTTTACGGTGTGAGTGTGTGTGTGTCGGGGAGGGAGGGGGCTGGCATGGAGGGAGCTGCTCCTGCAAAGAAGTCTGGGAATATTTTCTGCTTTGATTTATACATATTTTTACTCTATATGTCACCCCCACAGACTTCCTTGAAGATAGAGAGCGTATGTTATATTTATAATCCCTCAGTGTCTAGGGAAATGGTGTTATGAGATGATATTTGAGTTGAATGTTGGTGACTTTTTGACAGCCATTCTTTTCTTCCTATGGGGAAAAAAATTGTCTTTTAAATCTGGAATCATTTGTATTCATTTAATGTTTTTAAACTTAATTCAGAACTTCTTGGGCTATGGTTTAGGATAATTGCTTCCAAAAGAAAAGTTATCCCTTTCATCCTATTCATAAGAAAATAAAGATAAGGTCATAATACTGTCTTTCTCTTTGTTTTGTTCATGAGCAAAAAGCAGTCTTCTGTACAGATTTTTAATGTGGCTGTCACCAAGATTTGAAACCATCATAAACTAAAAACATGAAGAAAAGCTAACAAGATTCATTTTCCAAAAGTCATAAGCTTCATTCTAGGTCAGTTCTATTCCAAAATAACTCTGAAAGGTGATTCTTTTTTTTTTTTTTTTTTTTAAACATTTTCAATAACAAAATGGTTTTAAGGTTAAATAGGTTAGTTTGTACATCTTCCATTATGTCATTTTATCAGATTAATAGAAATTTTCTAACTGTGGGATCACTACCTACATGTCAAGCTAAATCTAAGAAAATATACTTTGAAATTAATAAGGTCTGCTTAAAATATTCTCTTGTCACTTAATCTCCTTTCACTATTTTCAAACACGGATCTTAATGTAAGTTTTCTTCTCCATAATTCTTTCTTTTTCTGACTCCTTTTTCCAATAATACAATTATATGCACAACGGGATAATTATTTGAAATCTCTAAAGCAGAATGACATAGGTAATACTTTGCAAAATATTCTGTTGATATAAAGGATTTAGAGTAACATTATATATGTTTTTTGAGTGGGATTGAAACTTTTTTTCTCCTTGGTAATTCTTGATCAGATTTCTGTAAAAATGTAAATTGTGTATATTTCATTTCAAGATTAACAGTTCTGTTTCCCCAAAGCAGATCATTGACAAATGAATTCAGCTTTTATTACTACATCCCTGGCAGAAATTGATAATCGACTATGTCTAGTGAGTAAGTACCTATTTGCAAAAACAATAGGGTTTTAAAAATTCAATCTCCAAGATTCTGTTTTATCTGCTCTTTATCTCCTTTATGTACTTTTCTCTTATTTTCAGGTCCCAAACTGGGGACAAGGGAACTCAAGGCACATGCATTTTAACATTTTGGCTAGAGACTCACCATATAAATATGAGACTATCATTTAATTATAAGAAGTTTTCAAAAGAGGGAAAAAATGAAGAAGCTACACCAGTTTCATTATCTGTGGTACATCTACCGAAGAAAAGAGACAGATTTTAATAGTTAATGAATATTGACCTTAAATCACTGTCTCACCAACTGGACAATAATTTGAGATTCCTACTCATATTTTGCTTGTATTTCACTTTATAAGATTTGAATGGCTCATTGGTTTTTCTTACATGAAACAGTAAATATCTTGACAAACATGTTATTATTCCAAGCTATATTCTGATCTAAAAAGGACTAATCCTGCTCTTCCAGAGAAGATTGCTGACTATCTCTATTAGTCCAAGCCCTCAGGAGATGAATCTCATTACAGAGATTAAAGGAAAACTTGAGCAAAGCAAAGGATAGGAATATTACTGAACAAAATATCATGTAAGATAATTTAAATCACATATTTTAAATACTAATAAAATAGTACATTCTACAATTCATAGCACAATGAACATAATAAGTTTTCAATAAAAATGATTATTATTAAACAGTGAATTGAAACAAGAAATTAAATATTTAATAAAAAGCAAAATTTACAAGTTGTACCTGAAACCAAATGACAGAAAAAGGCTAACAATTAAGGGACAGCCAAATATTACTAACAAAGGTAACAAACAAACCAAATAGGCCAGTATCAGTAATCAACAACATAGGGTTCTACACAAGTAATAGTAATAGGACTATAATCTGATTTTCACTTTAAAAGAGTAAGTGTGACTCTTATATTGAGAGTAGATTATGGTGAGAACAGAGTGATAGTGGCAAGCTTGGTTCTCTTTCATTTGAAAAAATTCCAGAGGTAAGCACCCCAAGACTGGTTTTGGGGTCTCAGAAGATATTTAAGACACAAGAACTTCCTGCTATCCCTCTGCTTTACAATCCTTTAAACATTGATTCCATCCTCATAGTCACAAGGTGGCTGCTGGACCTCTGTTCGTCACATCCACCTACCAGTAGGAGAAATTAAGGAAAGCAAAGTCAAACCCCTTAAAAAACCTATCCGAAAGTCTCACCTATCATTTATGTTTACATTTCATTGGCCAGGGTTTAAGGACATGGTCATACATAACTTCAAAGGAGACTGAAAAATGTAGTTCTCAGTTAACACATATTGCTGCTGAAATTAATATCAGGATTCTGTTATTTAGTTAAAAAGATGAGCCTAAACATTGGGTAGGCAACTAACAGACTTTAATCCTAAGCTACATAGAAACATATTTGGAGGGAAATATAACTTTACAGATATAAGTAGAAATGAAACAGGAAACAAAAAATAAAATTAATAAATCCAAAGGCTTATTTTTTTTCTTTTGTTCAAAGACAAAAGCATCTGATAATGCTTGTCAATTAGAGAGAGAGAGACATACACACAGAGAAAGAACAAGATTGAGAGGAAATAGATAAAACAGGATGAAAAAAGAGATGCTACAACCAAAGTTATAAGTTAGATTTTTTGTATATATAGGAATGTCATATATAAAATTAAATAAAAATAATTTTTAAAATCTTGATGAAATTTATGATATTCATGGAGAATATAAATCTCCAAAACTGAGTCAAGAAGAAAACTCTAATTGATCAATAAACATGAAATGTAAAATCCTGTTAAAAATTTTTTTCTTCAAAATGTACATGATTCACTCTTTTACAGTCAAATTATTCAAACCTTTCAGTAAAAAGGTAAATCCCATTTTCCATAAAAATCTGTTCCACAGAAGAGAGAAAAGTGGAAAATTCTCAATTAATGTTTAATAAATAAATATTACAGTGAAAATACCCTATTAACAAAACCTAACAAAAAATAACAAAAAAAAAGAAACAGAACAATTTCTCTTTTGAAGATAGATGCACGTCTTAAATGAAAAAACAGCAAATAAACTGAGTGGTATGTGAAAAAGAGAGTCCAAGTATAATTTAATATTATGAATCGATATGATTAATTCTCCTAATCAAAGGAGGAAAGTCAAAGATTATTTGATAGATGATCTAAAAGTAATTGCTAAATTTAAATCCATTTAATAAAACTCTAAGCAAAAAAAGGAATAGGAGAATAATTTCTTAACTTGATATAAACATCTACGGCATCTTAAATAACTGTCATCTTGCTTAATGTTGGAATAGAAAGTAATTTCATTTAGAGTTAGGAATAAGGCAAAGTACTCAATTCACTATCGGTAGTTAACGTCTTTCTGGAAATGCTAAGTAATGCAATCAGAAAGTGAAATGAGGTCTTATAATACTGGAAAATAGAGGAACAATTTTTAAGTCTTCAAATGATGTGATTTATCCACATGTGAAAAAACTCAGGAGAATCACCTAAAAAGCCATTAGAACACAAGAAATTTCATTAAATTGGTCATGTAATGAACTCAGTAGTTTTCTTGTACACCTATGACATTCACTACAATCTAAGTCCCTCGACGAAAAAACAGTCATTCTTCACCGCTGAAATTCAGTTCCTAATAAATAAAAGGAAAAGAAAGTCCATGTAAAATAATAAGCAAAATATAAGGTGTCCAGGAATAAACTGATTTCTATGGAGAAAACAATAAAATGTTTATCAGTATCTATCTGTCATCTATCTACATCTTCTGTGTAATATAATTCCAGATTCCAATACATCACTATATGCAATTTATAGCAAAGTATCAAAACAATTCTTTCACAATTGATTGAGATATAACAAAAATGTAATCTACATAACACAAAATACATTCGTTCCTGTCATCATTTTGATAACGTTTGGTGAATAAGCACAGTAAGGCAACTACCACCATGATCAAATTTTGGAACTGTTTCATCACTTTCAAAAGTTCCCTCATGCCCCCTTTCAGTCAACCCTTCCCTCTCTCCACAGCTTCTTTTTCTTGCTATAGTTTCACCTTTTCTAGAATGTCCTTTGAAAAGAATGTTGTCTCTTGGGTCTGGCTTTTTCATTTAGTATGACGATTCTGAAATGCAAACATGTTGTTGCATTTATCCGTATTTTATTCCTTGTTATTGCTAAGTTGTGTTCCATTGTATGAATAGATCATAGTTTGTTTATTCATTTACTAGTTGACAGACATTTGCATTTTCAGAATTTTTAGCTATCATGAATAACACTATTAGGAACATTAATAGGTAAGTTCTTGTACAGTCATACACACGTTTAACTTTTATTAAAAACTACCGAACTGTTTTCCATAATGACTCTATGATTTTGAATTCCCACCAGCAATAAATGAGATTTCCGTTTGCTTCCATCCTTACCGTTTTAATTTTAGCCTTTCTAATGGATGTGTTATGTTATTTCATTGCAGATTTGATTTGCATTTCCCTAATGACGAAAGATGTTGAGAATCTTTTTATGTGCTTCCTGATTATTTTTACATTTTCTTTTTTGAGTGTTCATTTTTTTTGTCCTTTTGTTTGTCTTCTTAATATCAAATTGTAAGAGTTCTTTAGGAAGGCTGGATATAAGTCCTTGGCGAGATATATGTTTTGCAAATATTTTCTCTCAGTCTGCGGCTTGTCTTTTCACTCATTTCTTTGATTATATCTTTCGACGAGCCAAAGTCAAATTTTGATGTCTCACTTATAATTTGTTTTCTATGATTCACTGTGTGGATATCCTGTCTAAAGAGTTCCTCTTGTATTCTCTCCTAGCATACGGTTTTTTGCTCTTATAATTTTAGCTCTGAAGTTTTTTGGCTCTTATGGGTAATTCCATGATTCATTTTGAATTAATATTTGTGTAGGGTGTAAAGGTCAAATTTTAATTTTTTCCAAAAGTACCACAACAATTTGTATTTTAATCTGACTAAATTGTTTCTGGAATCAGAAACATAAAAGAATAGGCAGGACCCTTCTGAAGAAGAGCAGTTAAGGGCAATGCGGTCTATCTGCAATGAAGAGGTCTTAATACAGTTACAGTCAATTAAGTCATTGTCAAGCAGGTCAGTCAATAGAATGCAAGGCCCAGAAACAGAATCAAATATGTGTAGCAATACAGATTATGATAAAGATGGTAATTCAAATGGAATAGCCATAGTTATATTCAGTATGTAATTATATATTGCATATATATATAGAAAGATTTTTTAAATGAAGAGAAATTATAGGTAAAGAATTATATAATCTTGAGAGGGAGGAAGGCCTATCTAACCTAAGCCTTCGTTCATTCAGCAGATTTTTTTCAGACAATGTCCATGTACCCAGCGAGGGCTCGCCACACCTTTCCAATAGAGGGTAGGCGTGGCTGAACAAGGCAATGTAGTCCTTGCCCCTAGGGCACTTTCACATTCTATCGTGGGGAAACCAAGAACAAAGATTCTAATATGTAAAGAAAGCATGTCAAATGATAGGATACCAAAGAAAAGCACTGAGAGTTTACACGACTTGCCTGAAGTCACAAAACTGAAAAGGAACAGAGCCTAGATTCAAAACAGGTCAGTCTGATTCCAGACACTAGTGTGCCCTAAGTATATACTGCCCTTCCTCCCCTCCATAGTGCATATATTGCTTTTATTTTTTTAAAAGTGAATAAATAAACAGCCACATAATACTTAACTTGTATTGTGCAAGATTGTTGCCCAAGTGCTTCGCACATGATTACACAATCCTTATAGGATAATTCCCATTTCACAGATGAAGAAACTGAAGTACAAAGAGTTTAAGTGACTTGTTCAGAGTCACACAAGGGCTTTTCAAGGACTGATGACTTTTAGAGAATGCGTGTTGAATGTCAAGGTCAAGAGGAAAAGATCGTTTAGCTGTGCCTTCCACTTATATTGCTTCCACCTGTTGAATGAGTGAAATTTTGACTCATTATCCCTCATTTTTCCTAGGTCAGTGGGCCTCCCTTGGAATCATGCATATGCAGGAGACACTTGGAGAACTTGGAAACCAGCTAGGTCCTACCACTAGAGATTCTGATTTAATTAGTGTGGTCTGAGCATGAAACGTTCAGATAATTCTCATGAACAGCCGCGGTTAAAAAGTAGTGTTCTATATTTAAAAAAAAAAAGTAAAAAAGGAGTCATTCAGCCCCATAAACATTATTTTTCTTCTCAGTCGTTCCCTGGTTACTGGTGTTCTTTGTATATGTGGCAACTCAGCACGCAGCTGAAGTCCTGATACGCAGCATACAAGCAAAACATTATTGAATAAAACTTTCCATTTACACATTCATATGCACATACAAATACCTCCTTTCAAAGATGAAAAATTGATTTAAGCGTTCAAATAGCTTTTGGTTCTTGTGCCAAATTTAAATTTTGATTTCAAGATACAGTTCATGTAAAACTTTGGTCTGAGAGAAAATTTTCTCATTTGTTACGAGGCTCTTGTTTTTATCATGAAGCCCTCCCTAAAATTAGAAATGTTTCTTGTGTTTTAATAGAGACAAATCACTAATGCCTGAACAAGTTCACTTGTTCATATATACACATAATTTCTTAGTTTCCTATGTGGTAACATACGGTTTCTTGATGCTGTTATGTAAATTTCTAACACCCATGGTACATTAACATTGACAGAACTGGTGGTGCAGAGATGTAATTGCACAAAATGAAGATCTGAGGAAATCAGCAGCAACCAAGGACAAATACTTTGGCCCAATAATTTAGATACTATAGGTGGAAATTCTATGAAAGCTTGGATTAGTTACATAATTATTTCCATTTTCTCTTTTACTTTGGTTTTATTAAATTAGTATATAAATATTTAAAATTTTTATCTTAAGATAAATTACCTATAAGATATATAAATTAATCATGGAATATTCCATTTCTTATATCCAGACAATTACCTATCTTCTCTGTGTCTTGTTTTCCACACCTGGGACATTCTTTAGAGTCGTGTAATGCTAACAGTGTCATAACCAAGTATAATCATAATATTTTCCCAATATTGCGAAGACCTCATAAGTCTAGGGCCTACATTTTTTCAGATATTATGTTTTTAATGTTTAAATCTGCTCTATTGATATGAAATGTGTTCTTTTTTCAAATACCGGTTACACATTTTTTAACTAAATTCATTAACCCCTTTAGAATGCATCCCAAATTGAAGGTAAACATTATAAATGTGTATCGCTAAAAATCTCTGTCTTGAAGCCCTGCGTAGCTGAGAACTAGGAGACGAGAAGGAAAAGTGAAGATGCTTGGGAGCCAATCTGTCTTCTCTTTTAAAGGAGATTCTAAATTTTAAGCACTTTAGGGCTGGGTTCTAGAACTATGCTATTTTTATTCATAGACAGAAAACAGGCCTGAGCTTGGGATTAGGGCAGCTTACAGGATATTAGGAAAGTCCTTTTTAGGAAAATCATAGCTATTAGTCTGCTGCTGAGAAAGTTGGGCTCTGTTCAAAGAATCTCTTAATTATCTCTCCTATTTCTGAAGCTGCAGTTAACATATAGAAAAGAGTGTTCTTCCCTTTGATGAATTCCCAAATGCTGCGGCATTTATGAAGGAAATATTTAAGTAGAGCCATTGTTCAGAGGCTATCTTATTCTCTCCTTACTAGCCTGTCCCTGCCTCAGCCTATTAGTTTCCTAGTGGGAGGTTAAGAGAAATCCATGAGCATATATTGTATTCTCCGCCTGGCCTTATTCCTTACTTAACTTTGTACTTAACTGGTACAAAAATAAAAATAGATTCAGACCCTTGTGGGTGCTGATTAAGGAGACTCTTAAGCAGGATACAAGTTTTTAGCTCTGCTAAGATTCTAACTGTTTTCTTAGCCCTGCCACTTAATCATTGATATGAGGAAAATTAAAATGTATGAGTATTCTTTTTTTTTCTTTTCAGTGTGTATTTATAGAGTATTTAGTATGAGCAAGGCTTGGTATTCAGTTCTGGGATACAAAGATGAATAATACAGACTTGGATCCTGGCCACATAAATTTACAATCCAGGTAGAGGGGAAGATAACTGTGGTTACACAATGTAATAAGCACCATGTTAGGAAGAACAGACCTGATGAGTAATTTTCCATGCTTGAGTGACCAGCATGCTTCCAGGAGGAAGTGCGTGGATTTACCTTTGTGGGAGACTGCGTGACGATAATGGAAGAACAGTAAATATTTTGATGTAGGAAATAGGTACAATGTTTTAAATTCTACTCTTATTTTTGAGAAGAGTGACCTTCCAGTTGGGGTCTGGGAACTGATTTCCCACAAGATCCTTAGTCCATTAATTAAGAAGCCAATGAATTATGCTGTGCCAATGAATTTCCAAACACTGGGCTAAGCACAAATGATAATGCCATGAATAAGACCAAATCTCTGCTTTCAGGGAGCAACTATTCAACTGGCAGGAACAGGAGTGCAGTGATGATTTTATATGACATAATCCAACATCCCATTCAACCTCAGAAGCTCAGACATCTTGTTCTTTGGCCACTTGATGCTCAATGTCATGTGAGGTGATAAAGGCAGACCCTGTATTTGTCTCAAAGCATTCCACCACCCTAGTGCAGCTACATTTCCCTTGTCTATGTTTTCCCCACCCATTCTACCTATCTCTATTACAGATGTTGGCACAATTAAAATTTTAAGTCAGATTTATTGAATTTCTTGAGAAAGACTCACAACAAATGTACACTTATGTAACTACCACCACAATCACACCAAACTCAGCACTATAAATACATGTATTGCACACATAAACATTAGCACCATTTCCTTAAATAGACTCAATGGTAGATAATATTGTTATTGCCATCATAAAGATGAGGAAATTGAGAATCAGAGAGTGTTAGCCGGTGTATTAGAACTATACAGTGAAGCAGAACCAAAAAGATATATACTAATATTTATTTTAATTAATATTTAATATTTGTGTAATATAGAAATATAAGAGACTTATTATAAGACATTTGTTCACATGATCATGGAGGGTGACAAGTCCCAAGATCTTTAAGGCGAGTTGGCAAAATGGAGACCAGGTGAGCCCATGATATGGTTCTAGTCTTAAGGCTAATTGTCTTGAGACCCGGGAATAACTGATGTTTCAGAATACGATGGCAGGAAAAAGCTGATATCCCAGTTCAGAGGCAGTCAGTCAAGAGGAATTATCTCTTACTTGCAGGAAGGTCCTCCCTTTTGTTCTATTCAGGCCTTCAACTGATTGGATGAGGCCCACCCCCATTAGGGGAGGGCAATCTGTTTCACCCAGTCTATGCATTCAAATGTTAATCTCACCCAGAAGCCCTCTTTGATGAGAGTAAATGTTAGTACATGTATATATGTTGATATGTGATCTAGAAGAAAGGTCAAAAACTATGTTTCAGAGGAAATGACATACGTGCAAGAGAGAAGTCTCAGGAAGCAAGTCACTGAATTGACTCCATGATGAGCTGACAGGCTGAGACCTTGCATTAGAATTGCAATCAAAGTCCATTTACACTCAGGACACATCCTACCTTTCCAATCTCATCTCTCATCACTCTCCATTTCACACATTAAAAACCTCTAACTATTCTAAACACACTTTATTTTCCATTGGTCTGGGACTTGGCTCTGCCTTTAACCTCATATGAGAACATCCCTCACTTGGCTCCCATATGGTGAACTCTACCTCATTCTTCAAGACCCATTTCAAATATCTGGGCAACTTCCTCCAATGTCCTGAGATCAAGTCTGTTACTCCTGTTCTTGTTCCTCTGAAATACTTCCTATGACGCCTGATGGCTCTGATCACACTACATGATAATGTTAATTTCTATCTCTGCTTCCTCCATTAGATTGTCGCCTCCTTGAAGATCGGGCAGTATATTTCCTTTTTGAATCCTATCATCAAGCACACTGCCTCTGTTCTCAAAATGTATTTCAATGGGTGAAAATATAAATAAAATGTAATGGTCTCAGCAGAATCTCAGGGCATATTTACATGTGGAAAGAACTCCCAGCATTGGATAGTAACTCAGTAGGGAACTGCTATCCCATTTCAAAACCCTCCTCTGCAAGCGCATTGGAATATAGAGGGCAAAGTGCCCCAGGCCAATGAGACAGCGCCTGTAGACTTAAGACCAGCCCCCGAAGCACTGCCTGATCACTTTTGGCAGCGTACAGTCACTTGTTTTGTCCCCCTGTGTCAGATGACCCCTGAAGATGGCATGAGTGTCCCTGGGCTATTAGCAGTTCTGCTGCAGGAGGCGGCATAGTTTCCCACTGAGCTACGGACGCAGAACGAAGAAACTGAGCGACAGAGGCCAAAGGACCTGCCTGAGGCTAAAGGACCGGCATTTGAGTTCTACCCGCTCCAGACCCACATGTATGTTTGGAACATCATTCTCTTTACTTCCGCAGAGCTGCTAAGTTTAAGCACTTACAGCAATCAAGCAGGAAATATCAACAATACTTTTCTGCAGTAATAGGTCTATTTCATGGATGTCAGTTCTCCACTGCGATTTCTCTTCGACAAGCTGGGAGAACTAATGAAAGGTGGCCTCAATATATACATATGTATACACCTTAGTTCTAAAGCAGGCTGATTGTGGCATGCCATGCCCAATGTGAACCTTAACACTTCTTATTTGAGATTTATAGCCAATTTTGAATTTGCTGCTGCCTCTGTTGGTTTCCCATCCCATTTCTCTGGGCTAGGAAACCTGTAAGGCGTTCACATGCGAGGTCAATTTTTTGGTCTATTTCCTTGTCAGATTCTCAGGCTTTGAGCCTTCTAAAATGGCAGGACTCTGAATTGGACTTGGGCAATGGGAAATGGTGCTTAGCAAGATGTTACCAGGACCTTCTCTCCCATCTCTTAGTCACCAGATTTTTCTGCAGTCAAAGTCCTAGGTATCTCAGAAATGGGCAGCCTCTCCAGGACAGGGGGTCTGTTTAGCAACTCTGCCCTTGTGTAACGGCCCAATCAGATCCTCAGCTTATTTCATTTCTGTTATAGTCAAAACTGTCTTTGTACATGCCTATATTTAATGGTTTTTCTCTCGGGACTCAAGTAATTCATATTTTATGTGAAGTAACTTAATTTTATGATGTGTCTGGTATAAATAGATTTTTTTTTCTTCCCTACTCCTCTAAGACAATGACAATTTGATTTTCCATTTATGGTAACATTAATGTAATCTCCTAGAATTTAAGCACATCATTTCTGTCTAGTTTCTAACAGCAATCTCATTTGCTAACCATCAGATGGAGGTCAGTGTTTCCTGCGGACCCAGCAGCCCAGTATCGAGGAGAGCTTTGATTGAGTAACCAATCATGGATGGAAGGGGGGCAGCGAAAAATCCTCACAATGGCCCCTCATCTTTGTCACTCTTCCAGTGATAAAATGCCACCCTCCAACTTCAGAAAGTTGTAAAACTGCCTCTACGTACGAGCATAATGGTCCACTTCAGATTTTCATTTTAAGTTCTATGAATTTCATCTCAGTAAAGGTCCTTGTACCATATTAGTTTGAAAGGCATAATGTTTCTTATTTTAAAAATACCTAAAAATTCTATTGCTTGTCGTTAGTGATACCCATAAATCCCTTCCCACTGTCACTATCGCTGTCAATCAGGGAAATTAGTGCTAGAAAGTCCGTGCTCAAATAAAGCAGACTGGGCCTGGAAGAGTTCATTCCTGGTCCATTGTTCTTGGGTCCCATGCTGCTCTAACATAATAGCAATGAAACTGAATCTCTGACATCGTGCATTTTAACTAGAATATTTTGACATTCAGTTTTACTTGTTATATTCATGTCTAAGGGAGAAAAAAGACGATTCTTTCTGTTTTGCACAAAAAAAGAATATCACTTTTTAGAAGTCACTTTAAAAAGAGTTAGTCAAATTCAATTTTATAGAATTATATACACCTATAAAAAAAATACCCCAGAAATACACGACCTAGGTGAGCTCATAGTTTTTATTTCAACTCTTCTTTCCAGCCAAGATCAATCCATCTTCTCCTACTGACTCTGTACAATACTTCGACCAAATTTCTTTGGGTATTCCTGTGAAAACTGGACTGAGTACAAGGAAGTTTTGAATTCTGATGAAAAATATTTATGGTTTCTTAATGCAGATATTGGAATATCATCAGAACCCTAATGACTACATCTTTTCATCTATTCTGACAGTGTAGTTTCAGAGCTTACTCAGTGCCTGGATGAGCTAAGGACCCACATGAAAGCTGACTGGGTGAGTTTCAAGCAAAATAAAACAGAGGTGAGGATGTTGGGGTAAAGGGCTGAGAAGGGGGCTGGGGGCATTATTTAGAGAATGTTTAAACCTGGGGGTTTTCTTACTTGCAACTGTGCTCCAAAAACCTTAGAACTTGGTGAGGATCATGCCCTATGCTTGGCCCAGAGAACTTTCCTGGTCACTTAGACGTTGTGAAGCAAGCTGAGGCCACAGCCGTTTTTCACAAGCGTGCCTTGCCCACACTTCCCTTATCTGTTAATTGTGATTTTTCAAGTGATGCTACTGCCAGATTGTAAATTCCTTGAAGGCAGGGTCCCGACACTCACTTTTTCGTCTCTGGAGCTTAGTATCATGCCTGGCATATAAGACGATGGATAAATGAATGAAGGTGGGAAGGAAGGAAGGAATGAACATCCCGGCTAAGGCAATAAGTGGTTCATGTCCATCTTAACCTTCAATATTGTACTGAAAAAAGTTTTTGATTCTAACTGTAAAAGAAACTGTATTAAGATGTATTACAGCTTCAGACTTAAATAATGGCCAGGATAGGAAAGGCCAAATAGAGCCTTGTACTAATAGTTCTTCAAGAGCCTAGACAGACACTGGCTCACACAAGGATGCCTAGCTTGGGGAAGTGAGTGAAGTCTGGATTTCAGTCTCCCTCACCCCCTCAGCCACGAGCCCTTTTGCAGGGTGCACCCTAGAACCCCACAGGTTTACAAAAGAACACTGCCTCCTCAAAGCCCCATTTTACTGATCTTTTATAACTCTGCAGAGAATGGTTCTTCTCAGATAGTATACTGATCTTCAATTAATAGATCCCCAACTACAATTTAAGCTGTTGTGTCTATTGCTACCCTAAGCTTATGATTCGTAAATTCCTAATGTTTTCAGTTATAACTGACTATGCGTGAACTAGAGCAGTTTTTCTAAGGAAACAATTGAAAAAGTTAAGTAAGGACTCATCTTAATTTACCAAATGAGACTTCTCGACAAATCACCTTGCTGATAGACAGTCAAGACTAAATGCTGGGACACTTCGATGACGAACCAACAAATAATTAGTTGAGAATTTACTATAAAACTAGTTACATTCTAGATTTAAAAAGCTTGCAAATACTTCGGAGCGAGCAGAAGGTCATGGTGAAGCGTCTCATTCTTTCACGATGAACAGCATTCCCAGTGCGTCTTTCGTTCTTGACATACTTTGTTGCAGAATCTTGCACTGAAAAACAAAGGAAGGCCGATATTCTAAGAGATTTCTAATCATTTCAGCTACTTACAGCAGATACATTCTGTTTTTGATGATATGAGTACGTTAGCCCAAGTCAAAAGAACTCTTAAGTACTTTAACCCACTGTACGAGAAGAAAATCTTGGGGGTGTAGCCCCTGCCACATGGAAGGGTTCTTCACAGAGTTCAAGGTAATGCTCACATGCAGAGTGACTGGGAACAGGTATCCAACTGTTGATAGGGTGTGCTGGTTGAGCAATCTATGTAACTCTGCAAAAGGAACCTAAATAAGCATTTAAATAACCCATAGAAAGAGATAACTTTTGCAAAATGTGCCTAGATGTTTTTGCAGTACAGTCGACATTAATTTTTAATTAAAAAAAAACACAAAATAAACATAAGGTAATTTTAAAGAAATAAAAAAAAAGAAGGAAATAAATGCACAATGGAAAGGAAATCAAAACATCTATGGCCCCACAATCTAGAGGTAACTACTATGCTAGCCTTGGTCAGTATCATTCCAGGATATTTTCTACTCATCAATATATATTGTTATAAGGAACATGGTTCAAACTCTACATACTATTCATAATCAGTGATACAGACCAGTCAGGGCAAGGCAGGCAGAGGAATGAGGAATTCAAAACAAAGAACTCAAAAAGACCTTGAAGAAGACCGATAAACCAGATGTTCTAGGGTCCTGATTTACACCCCTCTTCTCTTCCTTCCCATATACAAGGGATTTCTAGATACGAGTGAGCATGCGCACCTGAGAGCTGGAACAATTCCATAGGTGGGGGGCGGGGGGAGTACAAAAAAAAATTCCTTACAGTCCACCTGCAGACGCAGCCCCTTTGCTGTCCACAGAGGTCCTGTCCCTCTGTGCTGTTTCTTTAACTCATAAAACCTTGCCGTGTGCTGCGATGCCAGAGTCTCTGGTGAATTCCTTCACCAAGGACCGGGGGTCATTGACCCCTTTATCTGCAACAACCAGCTCTTTAAAATTAGTCATATACCACACATAACTTTCCATGTGAATAAATATTTATCTATACCATCATTTGTCACTGTAGTTGTTCTTGCACAAGAGTTCATTCTTTTCCTCATATGTATATATATATATATATATATATATATATATATATATATATATATATATATATATATATATATACACACACCCATCATCATGTATTTTGAATCAGTAACACAAATTATTGCTGAACATTCAAATAGTATCCAATTGTTCACCATTATAAACATTGCTGTAATAAACATTCTTTGTAGCTCCATCTTTGAGCACAAACTTTACATTTCCTTTCTTAGAGCACAAACTTCACATTTTCTTCAGTTAAACATAGAAATGCTAGGTCAAATTTAATGCATAGTGTAGCAGAGAATTTGATCTACTCACCAAAATCTGCAGTCTGCTCTTCCTCCTGCATGTAGCCAGCCTACCTTCCCCTGTTTCCACTGCACTTTAAAGTGACCACGCACCTGAATTCCAACTAATGATTGTCAGTGCAACAAAGACCCCTGTAAACCTCTTAAGCACGCTTCTCCATACTTTTTCCCATTTCAGCTGTCTGGAATGACAACGATCCTCAGGACAAGGTTGGATGCCACCTATTAAAACTGTCAGAATGCCTCTCAGCCTGGGTGCGAGAGTGGCTGTGTAGAGGAGGCTGCTGCTCACATGCTTACCCATCCAACACTGCACCATGTACAGGAAATAAGCCTCTATTGTGTTGGAGCTGTTGTGTCTGCTTTGGGAGCTATTTGATACTCTAACCAATACACACATTTGAAAACTTTTATAACATGTATTGTCATAACGACAAACAAAAGAAATCATTTCCTAATTTGTTTTGTACAATTGACAATAGAGATTTTATTATCCTTTGAGGACTCTCTATCAAGTGAAAAAAAAAGTCCTTTGTTCTAATTTGCAGACTTTAATTATTAATGACATTGAATGCTTTGTCACATACTCATAGGTAACTGCATTTGAAATAAAATAATAAATCTTCTTTTCTAATCACTAACCATCCTAAAAGTAGTGGTAGTAGCTAAGGCTGTCTTTCAGCAAACCAGAAATTGGAAAGGACTCCAAATAGATCTTCAAATTTTAAAAGGAAATGTGGAAATGATATTATTCATTTATTTAAAATCATCCTATTCTAAGGAGTTAACGTGATGAAGTTATTAGTCTATGTAAGACTTTAAGCTTAACACAATAGCGTAAGTTATGGGAAAATAAATTTCACATATTGACTCATGATCATTAAGCATTTAATTCAAGGCAGAACAGAAAATTGGATGTCAACTACAGCTTTCACAATTAAAACAATGGAACTTTAAAGCATTATTTGCTAATTGTCATCCTTTATCTCATGTTCAACAGGTTAGTGCGGTCTGCTTGAGCACACATACACAAACCTCTCACTGCAAGAAAACTGGCAAATCGAAGTTATTCACAAAGTCATAGAATTTGAACTAATCCCTCCCTGCGGGATTTCCTGTTGCCTGAAGATCTTCCTTCCATTAGGGTGGCCAAACCACCCCTGCCCTTTAGCTCTCATAGCCTCAAGGCAAAAACAAACCAGTTTGGAAACAAATTTTGAAATCCCAGCCCTGAGGTTGCTAAGGATTTAGTCGGAGGAGGACAGAGTAAGAGGATCCCGTTGCTCTCTGGGACCAGATCCTCTTCCTGTACGGAAGAAAGTCAACAAGAAAGCCAAGGCCTTCCCCTGAGCACCTGCCGGTTTCTGAGAAGGTCTGGGGGACCACAAGCCTTGCCTTGGACAGGTGGGACGGCATCCTGGTGAATCCAGGAAACAGAAAGGAGATGAGGCCCATTGCCTTTTTCTAGGGAGCAGAAGGAATCCCAGGCTAGAGATGACACATAGAATACGTAGGTCAGAGGTCACAACTAGCCCATTTATAGGTAGACTACAGACCCCCCCACAAAGGCATCCACAGCCCTAAAGCCGAGGATCCTGAGTATGTGAGCTTACATGGCAGAAGGGAATTTCCAGATGTGATTAAAGTTAAGGGCCTTGAAATGGGGAGAGTATCCTGGATCCCACGTGGGTCCCATCGGATCACTCAAGTCTTTAGAAGTGGATAACCTTTCCCAGCTGCGGTCAGAGAGAGCTGTGCACATGGACAGCATAACTGACCAGAGGCTTAGCATTATTAAGAGCAGCAGAGTAATTCCAATTTGGAGAAAGAATATCTTGGCGTTGATAACGTCTATTGGTCTTTCCTCTGAGTACTTTTACACCAGGGGCAGAGCGAGGGGCTACAGCTGGGAATAACAGCTGAAGGAGTCTCATGGTCAGAAATAAAGGACATCTCAGCAGTGACCTGTGAGAACGAGAGCCGCTAAAGATGGCAAAAATGAGGACATTTCATTATGTAACCAAGCAGGACCCTCTGGAGCCCTCCAGGTACAAAAACCTTTCCCTGTCCCTCTTTTCTCATTTGTGAGAAAAAGGCTCCAGCCTCCTAGACCTTCCCCTGAGTTCCAAAGGGCAAATTCAAAACAGTTACTAATCAGGGAAGGGTGGGGATGCAGAAACAAAGGAGGAGCAGTCAAGAAACAATAGTGCAGCTCTAAAGCATCCTGGTTCCTCCTCCAGGGATATACATAACAATGTATCTTTAAATTCTTCTACAGGAACTAAGGCCCCTCCTCAGGTGAAGGCTGCTTGTGCTTCAGGCTGAGCACAAGATTCCTGGAACGCTGGCCTGTTACCTCACCACCGGCCAATCAGAAGACAGTCACACAGCCTGCAGCCCTTTGTCCAAATTTTGCCTTTAAAAACTTCCCTGAAAACCATCTTGGAGTTCAGGTCCTTTGAGCATCAGCTGCCCATTGAGCCACTCATTCTCCTTGTTTGGCCCTTGCAATAAGCCTTTCTTTGCTCCAAATTCTGACATTTCCATTCATTTGGCCTCACTCTGTGTTGGGCACACAGACTTAGGTTTGAGAACTGGGTGCCAGCAGTTGCCCTTTTCCCATGATTTTTCAATATAGAAATAAGCTTCCTAGAGTTTAGGATTCACTATGCCAGAGAAAAAGAAAATCCTAAATGGATGAAGATTAATTTTACTCCAGAGTGATGAAGGAGAGTGGAGTAAAATCTTTTAAAAATCTTAATTGTCTGACTTCTTTCACTCAGTACAATGCTTTAAAAATTCATTTATATTATTGCATGAATTTGTTCCTTTTCGTTGCTGAGTAGTATTCCATTTGTCCTGTGAATAGAAACAGTTTATATATTCATCTGTTGATGGATTTAGTTTATTTCCAGTTTGGGGCAATTATCAATAAATCTACCGTGAACTTTTAGGTGTAGGATTTTATGACTATGTCTTTTTTTCCCTCTTGCCATGTCTTATGGTAAGCACACAATTCATTTTATAAAAAGCCACCAGATATACACAAAATGTTATGATAACTCACAGAGAAAAAAATGTGACAATGAGTGTGTATATGTCCATGAATGACTGAAAAATTGTGCTGAACACTGGAATTTGACACAACATTGTAAAATGATTATAAATCAATAAAAAATGTTAAAAAAAAAAAAAAGCCACCAGAACACTCTGCCCTGCTTTTCACAATCTACTCTTCTAACAGCAAAGGATGAGTATTTTGCTTGTTCCACCTCCTCCCCAGCACGTGGTCTTGTCAGTCTTTTATTTTTCATCATCCTTATGAATATAAAGTGGTATCTCATTGTGATTTAAATTCACTTTTCCCTCGAGAATCTTTTATTGTGCTTATTGTCCATTTGAGTACCTTCCATTGTGACTTTTCTGTACAAATAGTTTGCCTACTTTGTATTGGATAGTTTTCTTCCTTTTATTGAGTTATAAAGATTCTTTATATATTCCTGTTACAAGTCCTTTATTAGGTATATGGGGCAGGTACTTTCTCCCAGGCTGAATATTGTCTTTTCTTTTTCTCAATGGTGTCTTTTAAAGAGTACATGTTTTTATTTTAATGAAGTCCAATTTATCTTGCTTTTCCCTTTTCTTTTGTGATTAGTGCAAAAAAATTTTTTGCCAACCGCAAAGTTGCAACAATTTTCTGCTGCATATTTTTCTGTAAGTTTTATAGTTTCAGCTTTTATGTTTAGGTATGATCCATTTCTAATTAATGCTGCCATAAGATATGAGACAAAGATCAAAGTTCATTTTTTTTTCCACATGGATAATCAATTGTTCCAATGCTATTTTTTAAGTCTGTGCTTTCCCCTTTGAAGTGAACACCTTTGTCATAATTTATTGACTATATAAATTGACTATTTCAAGACTCTTTTCCTTCATTGTTTTGTGAATGTCTTTATCTTTATGCAAATATTATACTGTCCTAGTTACTGTAGCTTTAAAGTAAACTTTGAATATAAAAAATACAATTCATCTAAACTTGTTCTTTTTTTTTTGTCAAAATTGTTTTGACTATTCTAGATCGTTTGCATTTCCATGTAACTTTAGATACAGTTTCCTAATTCCTACTAAAAGGACTATTGCAATTTTACTAGAGATTGTGTTGGATTTATTGATCTCTTTTGGGACAATAGATATCTTAATGGTATTGAGTTTTCTACTCTAAGACCATGATGTATTTTTCTATTTATTTAGATACCTCTTTATTTTGCTCAACAATATTTTACAGCTGTTAGTGCAGAAATCTGAAATTTATTTCTAAATATTCATTGGTTTTGATTCTCTTATAAGTAACAGGGTTTTTTTGTAAATTTCATTTCATTGTTGCTAGAAGTGATAATTGTAAAATAACCTTGTATCTGATTAATACTATTAGCTGCATGTGTGTGTCTGTGTTTGTGTGTCTATGTATGTGTAGATTCCTTATGATTTTCTACATAGACAATTATGCCATCTGCAAATACAGATAGTTATATTTATCCTTTTCAGTTTTTATGCATTTTTTCTTGCTTTATTGTGTTGGCTAAGACTCTACTGCAATATGTAACCTAAATGATGAGAAGGAACACTCTTATCTCAGTCCCAGTTTTAGGGAGAAAACAATAAGTACGTTAGCTGTACATTTTTTGCAGAGGCTGTTTCAGATTAAGGAAGTTATATTCTATTTCCAATTTGCTGAGAATCTTTATTATGAGGAGAAGTTTTACTGTGACTGAGTTTTGCATCTTCTATAAATCAGTAAATGCATAGATTTTGCATTTAGACACAAGTTGTTCACAGTCTGGCTTTTAAAGCAAAATTATTTAAGAAATAACATTGAGTTGACAGGGTAATTCTGCCTGCATCTATTTAGACAGGGTCAGAAGCCTGTTATTATTACTCTTATTATTATTTTTTAATTATTATACATATAAAGTAAGAAATGTCCTCCCAAAAGAAACTATATGCATTCCAACAATTTTATTTCTCCAAAGGAAATTATAACTTCTTACCTTTTCAGTAATACTTCACAGTTTACTGGAGAGTTTTTACCTATAAAATCTCATTGGATCCTTCAAACCTCAGAGATAAGTTAAACAGGGTTGATTTCTTTTTTTAACATATTCATACTACCGTGGCAGAAACAAGGGCTTGGAGCGATTAAATAAAACAACATCATAGCCCTGAAATTTTACCTTGGGAGTTTGTCCTTCTGTGTATAACTCCATGCTATTGAAACATCCCAGTTGGTTGTAGGTAGTCGGAATAAGACGGTTACTACAGGTGGTGACATGGAAATTTCTTGCTTGTAGCCTTTAGGGGAACTATATTTCTTTAAAGAGAATTTAAAACTGAAGTGACAAATTTTGAAACACAGAATTCCTTGGAAAAAATTTCTACCTAGTCTATAAACTTATCCCTCAATAAACATAAGATCTGAAGGGCAGGGTCTGCTTCTCCTCCTCTTGTACAAACCACTGCATGCAGCTCAGTGCCTGCCATGCAGAAACACACGGACCAGCCCCGAGGACTACGGCAAGCAGCGCTCCTCCCGAGAGGAAGTATGGAGCTCAAAGCCAACAACAGGTTTTTCAATCGCACAGTTATTTTTTATTAGGGCAAAAGGAAATATCAAAAAATCACCTTGCCCCTCCGAGTCATGTTCTAACTCTAATATGTCTTAGTAACTATTCTCTACCAAAGTCTAAAACATGATATAGAGTGATTACCCTTTATTTATACTTTACTTAAAATCAAAGGCCCAAATGTGCTTTTTACGCATGCGTATATACCGTGTATGGCTTAAAGTTGCTGTGATACAGATGTTGCTTCATTAAAATCTCTAACGCATAGCTGAAGAGGAAGGATCAGGATTTCAAACGTGGACCATAACACAGTAATAAGCATGAAGCCACATCACTCGCTCTGACAATGATCTGTTTGTTAGTCTTTGTTTCCTGCTAGACTGAAAACTCCCTGCAGGCCGTGGCTGTGTTGCTCACAACTAACTTGTCTAACATGTGGCAATGCTAACTAAATATTTGGTGAAGGAACGAAGGAGACAAGTGCCAACACTGAAAGGTACCAGCTCAAGCTCTGAATGAAGGTACTTGTGCTTTTGCAATTTCATGCCAGAAGAGCTTGAACAGAAGGACACATGCTGGGGAGCAGGCCATTTTTCTATTAGATGCTTTATTTATCCCTCCATCTCTCAGACAGGCAGACAGAATGTGCTCCAGGAAGGAGAGTGTGATGCTGGGTGTCACGTCTCCAGGGTTTAATTCCCCACTCTGAATCTCACTAGCTTCAAGGCCTTGGGCAAGTCACTTAACCTCTGTTCCAAACAGAAATAATACCGCCTCCTCCCAGGAGCACACCAAGGCGAGTTTGATTGATGGCTACGCTCTTTGAGCCTTTGATGAAATGTGCTGAATGGCTGCCAAGTATGACTACTGCTAATAATAATAATGTTTTTCTAACACAGTCCCACAGAGAAATATAAATCGGTAACAGGGGACAGATTGCTCCAGCAAAGCAAATTGTGACCAATTCCTTTTGAAAGAAGGATGATAGGCTTAATTCCACAATGGTATCATTTTCTGTACTCTTTTCTCTCCTTACTTTTAAGGAGAACCAGTTGTCATGCGTCTACTTGAGATGTTTAGACTTCTTTAGTAAAGGAGAAACGAATGGGAAAGATGGAAGCCAAGCACAGACGGAGTCCTATTACGGAAATCTCATGTTTCTCGGGTAGGTTGATCATCTATATAAAAAATAAATAAAAAGGTAATTAGTAAGGCAGAAATGTTGTCATTTGTTATTTCATCAGTTTCATGGTTTTTATCGTATCCCAAAAGAAAATTAAGGGAGACTCTAATCCATCAATTTAGTTTCAGAACATCTATTTCTTGAAATAGAAATATTATTCTACACAACTGAGGAGCTTTTTTCCCTTTTCCCTTACAGTATCTAACATGATTTTAAAATAAGACTTGTTAGATATTTTTCCTGGTTATAAAATAATGCAAGTTTACTTTGTTCAGAATTTGAACAGATATAAAACATGAATGAATAAAAATTGGGATGTTGTTACAGTAATTTAAAATGTATGCTTTGCTGAGACTGCCAGGGTTCAACCCCGTGTCTGCCATTGTTAGTCTCATCAAACCTCGTACCTTCTGTGGGCTTCCGTTTCTTCACCTTCTAAGGGGGACAGTAATGCCTATCTTTCTGGTTATTGTGAGAGTAATTAAACTAAATAGTGCATATGAAGCACTTAGAAGAGTGCCTGGCACAGAGAACATTGTTCGATAAATGAATATCGTTATTATAGAGTTACTCATAATCTCTAACCTTAAAGACATTTTTTCTGAAGTCCTTTCTATGAATATAAAAGTTTATATTAAGTATGTAGCTTCTTTTGCAAAATTGAAACCTGTTTGTGTCCCTCCCCCAGAATTCATATGTTGAACTCTAATTCCCAATGTGACAGTGTTTGGAGGTGGACTCTGGGAAACTGATTAGTAATGAGGGTGGAGATCTTATGAGTGAAATCCATGCCCTTTTGCGAGAGACCCCAGAGACCTCTTTCATCCTTCTGACACCTGGGGGCACAGTGAGAAGACAGTTGTCTGTGAACATGTAAACAGTCCCTCATCAGACGCTGAATCTGCCAGTGCCCTGAGCTTGGACTTGGCCTCCAGAACTGTGAGAAACTAATGTTTGTTGTTTTAGCCACCTAGTCTACGCTTTTCTGTTGTTAACAGCCCAAACACACTAAGAAAGCTCATACTGTCAAACTATTTTTAATCTGCTTTTCATTGCTGAGAATATGACACAGATTTTCTCATGTCATCACATCTTTTTCTACATTTATGGCACAATCATTAGGACAACAGATTTTTATATTGATGGATTTGATTTGTCATAACTTAAATAAACAATTTCTTACTGTCAGACATTTACAACGTTCCCAATTTTTGTTTTTATAAGGAATTAGCAGATACAAGCTACTATATATAAAACAGACAAACAACAAGGTCCTACTGTACAGCACAGGGAACTGTATTCAGTGTATTGTAATAACCCATAATGAAAAAGAATATATATATATATGTATGTGTGTGTGTGTGTGTGTATGTGTATAACTGAATCACTATACTGTACACCAGACATTAACACAACATTGAAAATCAACTATACTTCAAAAAAAATTTTTTTAATTTTAAAAAAATTTGCAGGGACTAACATTTTCTGTATCTCAGCTTTGGGATAGATCTCTAGAAGCAGAATTTCTGAGAAGCAAAGGAAACACATACTTTTCAAGCTTTTGATGTTAAATTGTCCTCCAAAAAGTCTGAGTCAGTAGTCTATGTCAGAGCAATTTAATTTGTCCTGTTAACACTCCATAAACATATGTTCTATTTCCCTGCATGAGGTAGGCCTAAGATTCTCTTTTATTGGAAGTCAAAAGGCAAAGGGATAAATGAAGAGAAAAGAATATAGATTAAAAGAGTGTGGATGACTTTTGCATTTTTCGAAGATCAGTTTCTCCTGAGACAATCTGTGGATGGGTGTCTCAGATTCACAAACCTTGGTAAAAACTGACAAGCCTGTACTTTACCCCTCAACTCTGTTTAGAAGAATTTGTTTTCAAATTGCTCTGTTTTTTGTTTGTTTGTTTGTTTGTTTGTTTTCTCTTTTTCCTTATAAGACAGCGTATCAAGGCCATTTTGAAGTGGCTATAATTCTGGCATAATTTATATTGCTTTTGTATAATTTACTTACCTTAAAATATCAGTTAATAGACAGCAAAGTTTTCCCTTGACATTTTTCCTGAAAATTTACATTTTTAAATTTAAAACATAACATGTTTACTTAAACTGATACAACTAAGAGATAGCTTCTGAGATCTACTTGGGACCTGATGTCAGTTTGTGTTTTTTTATTCACTAACTCATAGTTGTCCAACAGTTGACCTTTTCACCCCTTTAACCTCACTTTTTGTTCTCTGAACTGCCCTCAAAAAGGCAAAATATAACTAGGGTTATAGTCATTGAATCTAGAAAGTAATCCATAAATGGGTTCAGTTTGGTGGAAGGAGAAGAGAATAGAGGCTCAGTTATTTGAACCAAGATCTGCCCCTTGATGTTAATTTATTTAGTACCCGGGTTTAATAGAAACGTTCTTCGTGTATTGCAATGAATGGTGTACATCTAAATTCTACCTATAAAGCTGCAATTTAATTGAAGGATTCTACTGGCTGTGATAAATGATGTCAATGGTCAGCTGTACTTGAATTACAGCTTTAATTATTTACACCTGGGTCTACATTATTCCTCCATTACTGCTGTCCTGGCACTATCTTGTCCTGGGCCAGCTGACAGGACCAGGATGATAATTTATTCCAAAGATGGCTCAGGTGGAACAGCATGCCAGCATCACTGAACCACATCACAGAAAGGGAAGAGTGATGCAGGGACTGGTTAGAGCATGAGAGGTAAAATTTACACAAAAGCTATTTTGCAAACTCTCTTACGGAGGGAAGAGGGCTACCTGGGGACTGGGGTGAGTTGCACCTGTAACTTGCTAACCTCTTAGTAGAAAACTTTTTCTATTATTCTGTCTCTCTCTCACTCTCTCTCCCTGCCCACTCCCTCCCCACCATTATTATTGGGTTGACAGATGCCTCCAAGATTCTTTTGATAACAACCGGGAACCTGGAAAGATTTATTTCAGATATTTTCATTTTGAACTTAGCTATGTCTGTGTGTCGACCCCAGTCTCTTTTAACAAGATCACCTTGTTTGTGACTTGTCTTAGAATGAAGGTCCCAGGAAAAAGTAATCTGGTCAAAGCACATAAAGGTGATTAAAATATTTTTAGATCCATTCTATTTACCCAGTATTTCACTTAAAGGAAATCTTCAGGCTAAAGTTATTTTTATTCATTAAAGAATAATTTTATGGCACAAATAAAATTAAGCATGATGTTTGGATACATTGTGATACTCAATGCCAGATGATGCAATGGTTGGGAACATCCCCACGTGGTAGGGATGTTCATGTACCTTTTCAAACCACATGGTAGGAATGTTCATGTACCTTTTCAAACACTGTCCCATGAAGAATATGAAAGAGATGTTGTGGGAAGGGCTTTAACTGGACATTCATCACAACTAGCATCTTAGGTCCCTGAGGAGCCCAAGTAATACACGTGACAACCTGAAAGAAGAGAAGGTTCTCTATAGAACAAGGGAGACACCAGTCATGTGTGATCCCATCAGTCATATGTAAGTGGAAGATATTTTGGAATCTGCCTCTGTACAACTCTTAAATAAGATTTTATAGTGGCTGCAGCTGAGAAATAAGGACTCTTAGACTAAAAGTACATAAGACCAATTTATTTTCTTGAGAGACAACATAATAGAGGGAGAGTCTAAAAGGAAAATTAAAAAAACAAAAATAGTAATTCAATGAAGTAATTGGGATTATTTATACTTCTTTACTGTCTCATAAAAGCAGAGGTTCCCATTAGTGTTCTAACAAAAGAAAGAAAGAAAGAAAGAAAGAAAGAAAGAAAGAAAGAAAGAAAGAAAGAAAGAAAGAAAGAAAGAAAGAAAGAAAGAAAGAAAGAAAAAAAGAAAGTATATCCCATCAATCTAATCAGTTCAATCTCTGACCAGGACAGTGAAAACTTCAGAAGTAAATCAGACACTAAAGTTGCTTTTTATTAATTTTGCATGTACCCATAAAATAGATATGGTTTATTAGGGAAAAAAGCCACTGTATAAAACTCTAAACTTAGCTGAAAATGACCTCATACTTCTACACAATATCTTATGGTTTTCAAAGCACTTTAAAAAATTTTTAAATACGTTACATGTGAATAGAATTCATACTAAAATATTCTGGAAAAGCTATTTTTAAAATCCCATGGATCTACTTTCTAACTTGAATTTAAAAACTCTCTAGTTTATAAAGCAAGATAAGTTTTAACAGGTGGGCAAGAAAAAAGTCAGCGTTATCTCTGGGTGGTCAATGTGATTTGTTGTCCACACTAGAAATGTTGAATAAATGGTTAGCCTGCCTTTAGCTACACCACTTACATTTAATTACTGGGGCAGAATATTAAAGTCCTTGGGATTTGGGGAATGAGTCCCTATCCAGCCTCTTAGCCTTTTAATATTAAGGCAATTCTTTAAAAGCCAAGCCTGAAGTGTTAGCCTGGCCTCGTGTCCCCATGAGGGAACTTCTCATGTAGACTCGTGCCTGTGGTCTTCCCCACGCCCCCACAGACTTACGCCTTCTTATGGGGTTTCCTCACCAGCAACTTGGAAGAAAGACAGGAAGTGATTCCAGGTTCTCTTTTTCAAGCTACTTGCCTATGACAAGTCTATGTTCTGGCCTCTTCTCTCTGGATGCCAAGCTCTTGTGTCAGGAGGCATGTACAGGGGTGTCCCATGGTAACCCAGCTCACTGTGACCACGTGGCTAAGTACAAATATGGAGTGAAGATTTAGGAAAATGCATACCTAGGCCATAGCTTCCAGCTCCACTTTTTATCAATAAGAAAGCCAATATTTTGATCTTTACCTGCTTCTTATGGCTACAGAGTGTTGTCATGTGAGTGTTTCAAGAGACAAAAGGAGTGACACACAATCTATTAATCTTGAAAGATGGATACAAGGACTGACATTGAGGTAACGAGCAACAGTGGTGATCTTTGCTTCTGATGGTACAGCTAGGAAACTTACTTATTTAGTACTTATAGATCTGCATCTTTTAGAATCATATCCTGGTATTTTGAGGCAGCATATGTGGCTGTTTTTCCAGGAGGGCAGCTAGTTACCAGCTGGGACAGACCCCAGTGAGCTGGCCGTCCAGCCTTCCATGGACATGTCATTGCTGCCCACGATTCGCACAGGGGCAGCCTGACCTCATTGCATAGATGCGGCCCAGGAAAGGATGAGAAGATCACGGGAAAAGAGATCCCTTTGGTCCTGTCTCTGTGCAGGCCCTGTAGGCACTGGCCATATGGAACGATTTTAGCTTTATTGCATTTTCCTTTTTCCAGCAAGGCTTTCAAGCTAGCATTTTACGCTTCAGAGGCAGTTAAGTTCTATTTGAGCAACACGGCTCATAGCGGACATAGGTGGGCGTCCGAGTGAATCTCTTCACTGATCTGTGTTCAGTGTCAAGGGGGTAAAGTGTGGAAGGCTCCCACCCTGTATTCACATGGTTTGTATCCGAAAAGCTCCACCCAACCCTTTGTTTTCAAGGAACTGGGTTCAGACTCAGAGGGCTGGTGGCACCAGTGACTAATCCCCCCTAGAGGAGACTTGATTAAACAAGGGATGGACCATCTTTGCTTGAGGCAGAGAAGCAACCTAATGAAATGCATTCAAAGCCAAACGCTAAGAAGGCAAGTAGAAAAGGTCTGTGCCAGGAATACTCCATCTTCAAGAACCAAGTTTGTTCACGTCACAAGAAAGCACTGGATTGGATTAAAAGCTATCAGAACATGACCGCTGAGACAATGAAAGAGAAACAAAGTTTGGCCAGGAGGAAGCGAGAGACTTCCTCAGGAGCAAGCTTAAGCTCTTACAGAAGAGGGTGGGCCAATATGAGCAGAAAAAGCGATCCCGGAGGTCAGTCTTGGCAAATAAGAAAGGGGAAAGGTGGTGCACCCAGGGTTAGCTGTCCTTAGAGATCGGATTAGAGAAGAGCATGTTAGCTGTTACTTGATCAGAAAGGGTGAGTGGGGTTCAGGGAAAACTACCAGGAGAAAGGCAGCAAGATGTTTGGAGGCTCACTGGAATCATTCTCCTGGAAGGAGCCTGGATCCAGAAAACCAGGGAGAGGCAGACCCCTAAACCCACAAATAGCTGCCCCCTCAAGGCTTGAATCAACCGTCAACTAGCAGTTTTATGAAAGTTAGAAATCTATCAGAAGAAATTACTAGAGGGGGAGTGGGGTGGGAAGGGATAGACTGGGAGTTTGAAATTTGTAGATACTGATGGGCATATGTAGAAGAGATAAACAAGATTAGCACAGGAAAGTATATACAAGATCTGGTGGCAGCTCACAGCAAAAAATAATGTGACAGTGAATATGTGTATGTTCACGTATAACTGAAAAATTGTGCTCCACACTGGAAATTGACACAACACTGTAAACTGACTATAACTCAATAAAATAATGTAAAATAAATAAATAAATTTAAAAAAAGAAGAAAGACTAGAGAATCACATTGAAGGCAGTAGAAGGCGCATGTGAAGATGCCCCAGTGATCGCCGGTGGTCTTCTCTCTCTCCCGAGGTAAGACGCCAGGGAAATGCATGAAAAAGAGAAGGTACAGGGAACATAACACATCACACGTCTTGCTTCATATCATGTACTAACATCAGAAGTTTACCTACGAGTTTAATATTTACAATAATCTCACAAGAGAGGGAATGTTAATAATCCCATTTTACCTATAAGGAAACTCCTGCTGTCCCCATGTAGGGCTGGTCACTATGTTCCTATAAACCTCCAGTGAGACAAATGTTATTCTCTGTTCTGCAACTTTTTAATGGATGAGTGTTATATCTTTAAAGGTCAGAACCTTGAGAATGGGCTCTCCTGTATAGTTGAAGCTATGGGTAACATTCATTTAGAGAAGGTGCAGAGTCTGCGTGACTGAGCACAGGCAACAGAGCACAAAGCTGAGCGCTAACAGAAAAGATCCGATATGGAGTCAGGTTTGCTCTTTTCTGTCGCTACATCCACCCTACAATGTGATAAATATCTGCACCGAGCTCAGAGTAGGAGAGTTCTCACAACTGGCTTCATGTTAACAAGCCATAAATTCCACGCAGTACTAGACTTACTGGCAGCTAAGTCGAGGAGTATTACCACTGAGTTTCCTTTGGTGACTGTCAAAGTCTAGATTTCTATCAAGTACTGGTTTCTAGGGGAAATGTTTTACTTGCTCAAGACCTCAAAGGCCTGAAAATTTGCTTGTGTTTCAAATTTTCATGGGTGTAGGTCTAGTGCCAGGGTCATCTTTAGACCCTTAACTTTGGACAGTGAGAGGCATTCATGCGAAGTACAAAGTGGAGGAGAAGCCACTGAAAGTGGGAAGCTCAGAACAACAGTGGTGGCTTCCCAGGGGCTTCTTTGAGAATTACCTACTTGTCTGAGGCTGGGGTTATTTTTTATGACTTCCCTGTGAGTCACAATTCACGATTTGCTTAGAGTAGCTTTCAGATCTTAGCTCCCACAGCTCTACAAACTTCTAATTCCACATAATAATTAACTTTTCGATCAAACTAACATGGAGTGTCTTCTGTTTTCTGATCAAATCCCGATTGATAATACTGATGTCAAAGTAACTCAAATTCTGAGGCTTAAAATAACTTTATCCCCATAGAAGACAGCCCGAGATGCAGGTAGAGAAGAAATTCCCAACTCTACTCAGGGATGAGTGAGCTGTCTTTGGCTACGAATAACTAGAATAAGAAAATTTAGCAATAGGAATCCTTTTTGGAATTTAAAACATCTCTCTTGAACTTGAGAAGGCTGAATTTATTTTCTTTGGAGTCACTTATTAAAATTTTTATCTTTGATTTATTTAGAAAAAAGCCAGACATTTAATTTTTGATCATTTCTTCCTGAGAATTGATAAGGGTATTTATGTTAAAATTTGAGACAATTTGATATAATAATGTTCTGTTATTTGGAATAACTTTATATCTGCCATTTTTATCTATTGCACACCTCTGGAGAGCTAATTGTATAATGTGGCTAGACACCTTTAGAGATAGGAAATGGACCAAAAAGTGAAGTTTTGTAGACTGGGCCTCAGAGTTACTTTAATTAATATTCTGACCCAATTCGGAGTCTACTGTGTTTCATTGCCCCAGGAAGTTCTAGAAGGATACACGAAGAAAGAGTAGTTCACATGCAGTATAGTAATTTCTTAAGGTGGGGATAGTGTACCCAAAAAGTTATTGTTTATTCTCTCAGTGGATTTGCCACACTGCAGCTGACCATATAATTCTCAAGCCAGGGCAGGTAGGATGGGGAAGGCAGTGAGATCTCAAATTCTGCTCTCTGCGGGAAGAGGGTCACAGAGGAATTCATAGCTTTCATCCTTCCATGGCTTTGTGCTTCCATGAGGGGTCTTTTACTAGAATAACATTCTAGACTTCTATTTCTCATCACCCTCCCTTGTCTAGACCACTCACCTGGACTTCTCTCTCTTATTCTGCCCCTTTGAAGAAGCGGTGAGAAATTCCTTACCTGTGAGTTTGGGTGAAGGAATGCTTCTAAGTTCTTTCTCTTTGGGGTTCTCTGGTCCAGAGAGTCTGTCTTATTGGAATCTGAAAACATGTCATAAACATCAAGCTTCTCTAAGTCTTACCAAGAATATTTGTTCAGTTTTCTGGGTGCTGACTATATGCATTTTTGCTCAGACTCTTTTGGATTACACATCAAAGGAAGAAATTCATTCTACACTGTGACCCTGCCCATGTACAGAAAACAACAATTTTCATAAACTTGTTTTTTTTTTGTCTCCCATCTCTGATATTGTCTATTTTATTTCATGGTTCATCTACAGTTTTCTATAAAATATGGACATACACAATGCACACATGAGGAAAACTGGCTTAAGTTCCTTACTGGACAACCTAGAACTGGCTGTCATTCCTTGCTGAACAATCTGCTAGTATAATCCTCCAAAAGAGAGAACTGAGCTAATGGGACTTGGCATGGAGGGACATGATGGACATTGGGGCAGGCAAGCAGCCACACTAGTTTTGAGGGACCAAACGTGTGATCACTCGATGCTTTTTTTTCCCCATTTTTAAGTTGAAGTAAATAGTCAGTTTACAATGTTGTGTCAATTTCTGTCATACATACAGATACGTATTTTCTTTTCATATTCTTTTTCATTAGCGGTTACTACCCATTGCTTTTTATTGAAAGATTAATGATAAACAAGGGGGGATTGTGAAATACAATCCATGTTTTATGGCAAAGCTAGAAAAAATTTAAACAGAAAATCTTCTGCACCCTTTGGCCTCCTCTCCGCACACTGTGCACTGTGTATCTGCATTATGCATTGACCAAACCTTCCCCATCGGCAGAAATGGCCACTCAAACACAAAGAGCCACATTGTCTTAAGGCAACCCCTTAAAGATAACATTCCTTCTTGATAAGGGGTCACACGGTGCTCAGACCTGGATTATGGAAACTGTCGATAATATGTCTTTGGATGTACAGCCCTCTGTCTCCAAAAGCTTATATAACTGCGTCTTGACTTCTAACCGGTAGAACAGTTTTCAGAGCTTTCTGAGATGCTCTTCCCGGGTTGTAATCCTCAAATTTGGCTTTTTTTCTTAAAAAAAAAAAAAGATGGTCATGGCCCCTAAATAAATTTCCTGATCTAGAAATAAATCACAAGGTACAGCTGAAAAATGCTGGACTAGAGCATCATATGCTCATGTACCAGGAAAGAATGGACTTTGAGAACAAATTCTTCATAAAGATGTTATATGAAAGAAGCATCATTTTGATTTTCTCTGAATATTTGCAGTGATGTGCTTTGCCCTCCAAAAGAGCAAACATTGTATGAAACACAGATGTGAGTCTCCTCAGGGAGATAATGACAGTCCTGAACACTTTATTCCCCAGATGGGTTCGTGGAATATCCAGGGCACTATCATGTGCATCTGGTTATATGGAAAATATCATTTACTAGTTGTAGATCAGCATCTCTCTTCAACTGGGTTGTATGCTCCTTGAGGGCAGGGACCATATCTTCTATTTCTCTTGTATCCTTCATCCACATTTAATGTGTGGCTGTCATGGTCCCTACCTTTAAGGACTATACTGTCTAGTTGGAAAGAGATACCAAACTGCCATTATTAACAACCTTTATCATGTAACCAAGAGCCAATTATTTTAATAGACTTAAAATTGAAATTCTGAGCATGGTGTAGTGGAAATCAAGGGCAATTAATATGAATTTCTGGTATAAGTAAATTCTGAATTGAGTTGTAGAAGACTGACAGGTGACTGGAGCGGGGAGCTCCAGAGAGACCTTACTTTCTGAGTGTCAACACAAAACCTGTTTAAGAAAAGCAATTTCATTGTGAAGGACTCAGACAATCTTTCCCCTAAAAGTGTGCTTTGAACCAATTATGATTCAGTGCTAGAGAGAGCCAGAGCCGACACTTATCTGACTGGTGCAGCATCACTAATCTCTACAGATCAAGGAGAAAATAAAGAGTGGTTTGTAAATTGCAGGGCTGATCTAGAGAGAGCAGTGGCATGGACTGGACTTTAACAAATTACCTAAGTAATTGGCTAGTCTGGGGTAAAGGAGAGGAACCAAAAACCCAAAAGCATTATGTCCTCAACTGGTCTGATCCCAAGAATCACATGTACTGAGAGATGAGAGTTTATATTCTAAGGTTATATTCTAAGTTCTAAATGGTGGAACTAAGTTTGGGCATCACTGGTCAAAGTGTAAGTAAAACAAGTAAGTCCATTCCAATAGCTGTCATTCCAAAATGTTACTCCTTATCAAGCACTTACAGTGTAGTGGACATGGCATCTATATTATGTAAGTTAACCCTAAAAAAACTCTATGACATAAAGAACTATGACCTCCATGTCAGATGAGGCTATTCAATTCACACAGCTCATAAGTGGAAGAACCCAGATCTGTTCCACTTCCATGTCTGTGTCCCTGATCACTAAGTCTACTGCTTCCAGAGAGATGAAATGCTCCACAGGTTAACCTCGCATTTAGGATCTGTGTTCCGGACCTGCGACACAACCACAATGAACCAGCCATCTGGTCTTCGATGGTCAGACTAAGTTGTTGAATCATAATAAATGGAAGTTTGCTCATTTGCGAAATAAGGATATTAGTGGTGTCTACTGCCATTGAGATACAGAGGTATAGAGTTTTGAGGGATAGTTGCTTAAAAGGAAAGTCACCTTCATGGGAAGTATTGTGCCTTTGTCGATCTTAATAAACATAAAGTCAGCATATGTGGAAATGATGTTAGATTTTGTTATTCAATCTTTGCTGCAAAACCTGAAAGATTTTTTTTTTTACGAAGTTTTACAAAGTTTCTCTTCTCTTAGGTGCCCTTCCCCCACCCTTCTCTGATGAGAGATTGCCATTTTCTCCTGGGAATAGAAGATATTCATCCAAAAAAACAAATGTTGCCTCAGTACGGCTTTTCAAAACATTAAGAAAGTGTACTAAATTACCCTTCCTCTTACCATATGCCAGAAGATTTTTTTCTTACCCTCCCAACTAAAAGTAATGTGTCTTAAGTCCTAACAGATTCACAGGCTTAACTCCTATGACTAATATTAGGCAGGCTCGCCCAGGATTTATTAGGGATCAATGTGACCAATGAGTTTGGCAGCTGGTAGTTGTCCTCCTTTCTTCTAATGCTGTAAAAATAACATTGTTGCCATTATTACATCATTTCAATGTCTCCAAATATGTTCATCCGTCTGACCACTGCTAAACGTTTTTGCAAAAAAAAAAAAAAAAAAACAAAAAAAAACAAAAAAACTCCTTCTGCATCTCAGAAGGCTAGCTGACATCTAAGTGCTGGCAAGTTACCAAAACACAAATCTTTGTCTCCTTTCTCCCCTCCCATCCCTCAGCTGACCCAACAAGTAAGAGTCAAATCGGAGCTCGGTGTTGCCCAAAGGGACACCAAGTTTCTCCTACTGATTAATTCCTACTGTTCCAAATGAGCAATGCAGTATTGTCCCAAGTGCTAAACCTGCCAGTAATGGTCTCACTTTTGTATTAAAGACACCATGTCTGAAGCTTAATGGCAGCGTTAATCCTGATTTATTCCTTCAAACGCCAAATCTGGAGGGAAAGGTCAGAATGGTCAGTGGGTTCCCCTTACGGTGAGCTCTCAAACAAAACAAGCGGCAACATGGCCAGAAGAGCCAAATGGAGAAGGGCTTCATTTTGCCCTCATTTACTCAGACCGTCCGCTTACAGCTCATCTGTCACCCGGGGTCACGGTGAGCCTTCCTGGGTGGTTGCTGCCTTAGTCCCTGAAATATTTGGTTCATTCTTTTCCCCTGGAGCCAAGTGTCTCTTAAAAAAAATTGCACTGCTTATGTTCTTAAGACCCCAAGATTACCTCCCCCTTAAAACCATGCCAACCAGGAGGGGCCTCTCCTGTCTCAATTCCCTCCTTTCACAAAAGTTCTCCCTCTCGTTAATCTTTTACATTCAAAACATTTTTGGCATACTAGACCTGCATTTAATTAGTACAGACACTTGGAAGACGAGTGTCCTGGCCTTACAAGGAAAGGAAGGAAGAAATGTTTGAGGTCCCGAGATCTGGCACTCTGAAACCTAGCAGCCTCTCCCCGTCATCTCTCAGCTATTGAGGTTAGAGGGTGGAAGTAACGCAGTTTATGAGCTATTTCTAAGCAACTCCTATTAGGATTAGCGCTCTATTTTATGTGAACAGGAGAGTTATCAGACTCTGACACCGTAAACCGAAGCCGACCCAGCTTTCAGAGTCTGAGCAGTGGAAGACGTACCTTTAAGTCCCAGCACCATGCTTCATCCCGTTTGCTCGGGCCGTCTTGTCTCCATCAAGCCCGACGACTTCCAGGTCCACGGAAGCTTCAGTGCTCGGTGTTCTCTTTCTTCATTTCATGCTTCCCTTGTACAGCCAACCTGCTCATAGCTCACAGGTGTCACCAGAGGAAGAAAGGGACTCTATGCCTTCTCCCAGGAGAGGACAGAGCACTGCTGATACCAGTGGCTTCTGTACAATCACGTTTATTCTCACAGCTATGCAAAGTGGCACCAACATGCGCAATAGTTTCCTTCTGAAGTAAGAGTTGCACCACTGTGATTAACAGTCACATTGCAACTTTGCAATATTTAGGAATATCCTGGTGATTCAATAACATGTAAAATGGCCCTGCCTTCTTTCTACCTCATTGTTTGGATCATCTCCACTTCTCTTTTATATTTTAGTGGGAGGAAGACAAAAAGCCACAGAAATACTTTGTTTTCCAAGGGATAAAAAAAGAATGTTCCAAAGACAAGACCTCCAACATTAAAGACCACATAGGTATTAAATACATAGGTATTAAAGTTTTCTTTAAGTATAGTATCTTTTAACAATCCACTTACACTCCATTGTTCTCTGCCTTTCAAGACTTACAGCTATCAACTCTCTGTAATTCAGTTATACCCCTGCTGTTACTAACCTAGTAACACTTGCACCATTAGAACCAGATACATGGACAATTTCTGTTACCCCGCCCCTTAAATTTGCTTGCTTTTGAATCATTATTTGCAAATGTTTATTGCATTTAGCATTTATTCTTTTCTCTTTTTTCCCTTGGGTAGTGAACTTCCATTTTCCTTAGCCATCTTCCACCGCTAAAGTGTGGCAATCAGTGCACGAGATTCCTCACTAGTGCCTTCTTGTGCAAGGTCCACTGTGTGCATACACATTTTAAATTCCCTTTCTTCTTCACTTCCTTTCTCTTACTGCCTTTCAGAATTCTGCATACCTTTCAATGCATTCCATGAGAAATACACCGTAAAGACATGGAAAATAGAAACACTTTATGTTCAGTTCATCTAAGCAGCTTGACTGTAATTTTCATACATTCACACAGCCCCATCTTCATCTTTCTTTTTTTCCTTTTTCCTTTTCTTTTTCTTTTTTTCACTGGAAGTACTGGGGATTGAACTGAGGACCTTGTACATGCTAGGCATACGCTCTACAGCTGAGCTATATCCCCACCTCCTCCCCTCATCCTCATCTCTTGACCAAATCCCATGGACCTTCCTTGTCTTCCCAACAGACAAAGGGTCCTTTATTTATATAATATATCCTGGTGTTCCTTGACATGACTTCTGGGTGACCTGGCTACAACAAGAAGTTTTGATCGTGCCCAAGAAGGATCAGGATGAAAGCCGTGTGCTGGGTGTGCGTGTGTGCACGTGTGATGAGCGTGGTTAGCAGTTAGGGAGTGAAAACCCAGACCAAGAAGGCAGTCCCTGCAATGAAAGCTCACCCTGGAAACGCATCTGGAGCCTTGGTACGTGGGAATCTGGAGGCAGAGGGAAAGCAAGAAAATAAGCAGGAGTTACGAACTGGTCTCTTTGCCTCCAGTCTCTGTCCTCCTTCAGTTCTCCTCCACACTGTAGCTGCCAGAAAATAGAAATCTGATCATGATAATCCCTTACTTAAAAGTCTTTAATAGCTCTCTGCTAACCCGTAAGATAAAGTCCAGACTCCTTAGCATGATATATAAAGCCCTTCATTATCTGGTTCCGGCCTCCACGGCCAGTTTTATCTCCCTCCACTCCCCACCGAGTGAGGGCCATGCAGCTGTCTGCTCCCAGAGCCTGCTGTGAAAACTGGGGTCTTTCTTTTATTTAGGACCACTGAGAATTCTGTGACCCCCAGGAGGCCTTGGAAATTTTGTCCCTCTAAGCGTTTGGTTTCTTTAACCAAGGGCTTACATAGGAGCTAAGCACCTTGCTTATTGAGAAAGATCACTTGATAGAATTATGGTGATATAGGGTGCTGTTTAGAAATACATCCATTCAATTTTACTTGCTAAGACTGCTTGGTCCCATTAAGTACTCCCTGAAAGTCTAAAATGCACTTGAATTTAGTAGGGTATCATTTATTATTAGTTTGTTGTGCTCTACTCAGTTCCCATTAAAGTAAATCACCTCAACGGTCTACTTTTTCAAATCTTATTGTGTGTGTGTATTTTAATATATGCTTCGAAAATTCCCCTCAGCAACTCATCTAGACTGTCATGAAAACTAGAAAGTGCAGTGAAAGACTGCACTGATTTTTGAGGTGTTCTGGGGAATATGATTATGTCCTGCCCTGCTACTAAGCAGTTGGCATGGCCAGGCCTCATGTTTCAGTTCCGCCCACCTTGAACTTCAACTCTGGTTGGGGGTGGGTGCTGAGCAAGACAGGGGACATGGTTACTTTATCCAGTATGTAGCAATACCCCATCCATCGCAACCTCTCCTGCTCACCAGTTTCTTTACTGCTCAGGCTGTCAGTAGGCATTTCTAAGCACCAAATTCAATGACAGAAATTCAGTCCCTATCCTGGATTTCTTAATATCACTTAAGATAGTTGATCCCTCTCTCCTTGAAAGTCTCCTTGCCATGGCTTCTTCTCCTTGCTCAGTTGGCAGTACCTTCTCTTGCTTCTTCACCAGACACTTTCTTCTTTCTACCCCTTACATGTTGGGGTTCCCCATGGTTGAGTTCCAAACCCACTGCGCATCTCATTTTCAGTTTGTGAGCCATCTATTCTTGTGGTTTCATCCTTCATCCAAACTTTTATGACCCCAAAATCTTCATCTCAAGCTTGGAACTGGCTGTAGACCTTTACCCAGACTCTCACTGGTTGACTCTGCCTGGATTTCCCACTGGCAACTCAACCTTCAAAAGTCTGGAATAAACTCCTTCATCTTTGAATAGTCTTTTGCCAATAATCTAAATTGATATTATCAGTTACCCAAAGTAGAAATCTAGAAGCTATTTGTCACTCCTTCATTCTAATACCCAAATTTTATCAGTTTTTATATTCTTGCCAATTCTGTCTCTAACATTTCCTTCGTCTCTATGATATCGCCCAGGTTTTGGTGAATATTCTCCTAACTGATCACCTCATAATTGTTATTAGTCCTGTCCCTTTCAAGTTCAGGCCACAATCCTAGAGTTCAGATCTACTTAGAATTTTTCAATGGCTCTGTCTCTCCTATAGAATAAAATCCAAGAGCCTAATATCTCTTATGGGACCTTTCCTGATCTGGGCCATGACTCTCCTTCATGTTCTTATCATTTACAGGCTTTCTTTTGTATTATGTTCAAGAAAACCAAAATCCATCTGGCCCAGGTGATGCTGTTTCTCACCTCTGTACTTTTGCTAACCCTTTTCTTTTCAGTCCTCTTTGTCTGACTGTGCCCAGGAGTGATGTTCACCAAATGTTCCATATCCTCCTTTGCCCTTCCACTTGAGTTGGGATATGGGGTGACTTCTGATCAATAATCTGGAGGTGAAATGTATTATTTATCAGTCAAGACCCATGTGTGTCAGTGCACCCTCTCCATCTCTTTCTCCTAGCTACAAAACAGAACTCAGAGATGTAGAGTTGCAAGTTGGAAGTGACCATAATCCCTGAGTCACTGTTGGAGGGCAAGCTCCATGAAAAGATGTCTACTTTGGCTTATGGTATAATTAAGATATAAGCCATGCTGGATCATATGGTGAGTCTACTTTTAATTTTTTTAAGGAGTCTCTATACTGTTCTCCATAGTGGCTGCACCAACTTACATTACCACCAACAAAACAGAGTTATGGTATGATCCAGCAGTCCCATTCCTGGGCATATGTCCAGAGAAAACTCTAAATCAAAAAGATACATACACCTCAATGTTCATAGCAGCACTATT
This sequence comes from Camelus dromedarius, assembly GCF_036321535.1. NCBI lineage: Eukaryota > Metazoa > Chordata > Mammalia > Artiodactyla > Camelidae > Camelus > Camelus dromedarius. Next base: position 16,306,400 of record NC_087465.1, on the reverse strand, counting down.
TACAATAGCTGAGACATGGTAGCAAACTGAATGTCCATCGACAGATGAATGGTAAAAGAGGTGGTATGTGTATATATACACATACATATATATTATATGTATATAATATATATAATACATATATATTGTATATATATATAAAATTATATATTTATACACACACACACACACACACATATATATATATATATATATATATACATACAGTGGAATATTACTCAGCCATAAAAAGGAATGAAATAATGCTATTTGCAACAACATGAATGGAACTAGAGATTATCATATCAAGTGAAGTACGTCAGACAGAGAAAGACAAATATCATATGATATCACTTATATGAGGAATCTTAAAAAATGATACAAATGATACAAATGAACTTATTTACAAACCGGAAGTAGGCTTGCAGAGATAGAAAACAAACTATAGTTCCCAAAGAGGGAAGAAGTGAGGGGAGGGATAAATTAGGAGTTTGGGACTAGCAGATACAAACTACCATAAACAAAATAAATTACAAGGTCCTACTATATAGCACAGGGAACTATATTCAATAGCTTGTAATAACCTATAATAGAAAAGAATATATATATATATATATGCTTCTATCAGAGCCTCTACCACCAACTGATCCTCCAACCTTCCTCTTGGAAGGATCCCTGGGATGACATTGGGCAAGTCTCCCCAACTGAAAATCCTTAATTTAATCACATGTGCTTTAAAATTTGTGAATCACTATATTATACCCCTATAACATTTAATACTATACATCAACTATACTTCATTTAAAAATAGATAAATAAATGAAATTCACTACCAAAAAAAAAAAGAAAATCACATTTTTGAATTCCCTTTTATCATGTAAGGCAACATATTCACAGTTTCCAGGGATCAGGACATGGACACCCCTAGTACACAATTCACCCGACCACACACTTTAAATTTGTTGTATCTTTGGGTATTCATCGTAAATGCAAAGCATAATGGAGAACAATTATTTGTACCTGTAAGTATGAAGTGTACATGTAAATTTTAAAACAAAACAATGGAAGAAAGTAGAAGCAACAATAGTTTTGAAGTTTCAATAAATAGTTGTTTTATATATTTTAAATGACTTTCAGTGGCTTTAATGTAGTCAGTGTTTTAAAGCGATTTATCCAAGTACATGCACACAATACTGGGTCTGGCTTAGTCAATTTCCTCATCCAAAAATAAGATTATACTTTCTTGGTAATGACATGTTCAGTTACCCACCTGTCCCCTAGGCTGTATGTTCTATGAAAGGTGGCCTGAGCCCGTTTGCCCTCCTGTGTTCTTTCTATCTGGCCTATACCTGTCCAGCGTGGAGATCCGCTAAGTTGTTTCGTGGCTAACACTGATACATCATCTAACAATGATCACATTCTTTTTCACTAGCAGAATCCCAATTTTGTTGACTTTCCCTTTGGCAATTAGTTTAGAAATGGGCATGTGATACTTCCAAGCATGGAACTCTGCCAGGTCCTTTCTCATAAAGGTTTTCCTTCCTGACAAATAGATATACAAGGAGAGACTACCATCTTCCCGAGTCTTGATGGGATTGCCTGAGGACAGGGGCCCAGGCATGATGGCAGTTGCTTGAAACCATGAAGTTGTAAGACAAGGGCTCACTCAGAAAGAAAGGCAACCCACCCAGAATGGCATAGCAGAAGACAGAAAAAAACATTCTGTGATGTAATTATAGTTACTGAATTAGCCAGCTAGAAACTTCTCTACTTCTTGTTATATGAAACAATAAATTCTATCTTTAAGCCACTTTTATATGCCTATTCTGTTTTCTGCAGCTGAAAACATCCTAACTGATACAGTATATGTTCAATGGAAGAATGGAGGGGTGGGTGGATGGATGAGGTGTTATTGCCCACTGTGCTGTACAATTCTGTATTTCATCCTCTTCTTTGGTAAGTGAAATTGAGAATATTCTATCTTATAGCCTTACCATTTTTCATTGTTGCTAAATCTTAATCTGCCTTAAGTCAACAAATACAGAATATGAGTCATCTAGCCACTAAAGTACCATCAAAAGCTGGACTTAAGATAACTGATATTTGAGCAGGTTTATAAAGGATTGTGCTTTTCAACTTCAAATTCCATCCTTGGATCAAGGTAGAAAACCAGAAAATTATATATATGACATCTTATCAGGGTAGCAACTTAACTTACCTTGGTTAAGATTTATTTTAATATTATGCTCTGTTCTTTAAATAAAGGTAAAATTTTGTTAAGTGCAAAAGCAAATTGCACATATAATCAGTAACACTGAACTATACAGTGATTATCAAATCCAATGTTAGATTTCCCCTCCTGAGATACTTCTCTCTGTATACAGTGCTGCAAAAAGTATTTTTCACCTAAGGGCATGTTCTTTCTTATAAATAAAGAGAAGAAAACTTTAGAGGCAAATTTGAGACAGAAATGCAGCAATTATGTTGGCTTTTATGGTTGGCAGACTTGTCCCTTCTTTTCCAATTCTGTAAACAGTTTTTCTCCATTTATTATTTTTTTTATTGTAAAATGCCTAAGTAAACCATTGGTGGAAAAGGCAATAAGTAGTACACACTTAAATGAAAATTTTAATACTTAAAATAATACCATAGGGTTCTATTAATGTTATTTTATGTGGCTTCATGGCTTAAGCAAACATAATGAGACAAAATGTGTATAGTTTTTAAGAGCTGGAACTGAAAGCTGCCTTTTTAACCCCCCCAAAATTTTTCTTTAATTCAGACTTTCAAAAAATGCCCTTTTTAACTGCAGAAGTTGTATTTATTCAACAGACTTCTAAATAGCAGAAATAGAATGCCAAAACATTTAAAAGAATAATCATTCATACCTTATTAGGCAATAATTTATCACTTTGTATCTCTCTTCCTAATTTAAACATATATAACACATATAGGTATTTTAATAGAATCGTGTGAACTTGCATAAATTGTTTTTTCACATTATACACCACTTAATTTTTTTTCACACTGTAAATATACTTGGATGATGTAATTTTGAATGACTAAATACTTTTCTATTTAGTCATTTTTAACCAGTTCCTTGTTATCGTACTGAATTTGTAAAAAATGCATTTAGAAGGTTAAATTTTTAAAAAGATACCATATATTGTCAACCCTTAAGAAGCAGAGAAAGTGATCGGCTACAGAAGTGAGGAGACACCAGTCTTAACTGGGTCCTCTAGAAATAAAACTGGAAGAATTAATACTGACTATAGCAGTGACATTGGAAGAACCAACTTCATCAGATGAACTAATTAAATCTTACTATAAAACATTCTTTTTTCAAAGAGAAAGACTATAGAGATGGAAATAAGTATCTTTCCAATGTTGTAAGACCACCATGGGCATTTTATCTCATTAACATGAAAGAAGGTTCTACTTAAAATACATTCCCATACTTCCTAACCGGACTTCAGTAAAGATGAGACGGAGATCAAATAAACTTATTCAAAGTGCTCTTCAGTTTAAGGAACCTCCTACTGGGAACAGTAGGTTTGACTAGTCCAAACCAGGCATATTTGATAAATCTGGAAGATACATTCACCACAGAGACAGGTACTGAGGCATTCTTCCCTAAACTATGGTTATAGCTGGTGCTTAGTGGGTAAAATAAATATTTGGTTTTATGCCCCATTACTCCTACATAGTGATGTATCTACATCCTTTACTGCCTCTGATAACCTTTCCAGAAGAATTTTCAAATATGTTCCTTGGGTGAGACAGGATCTCTGAAAGTAATCTCCAGAAATCCCAGCTTTTGCTAAATGTGTATGTGGTGGTAGCAGGGGTCGGGGTGTGGCAACCAGAAGCAGCGACAGATAAAGCAGGAAGAATTTTAGTAGAACCCCACCGTCTCAAAGTCTGACAATTTATTTCCCTTGGTAAAAAAAAAGATGAGAAGAAAGAATATTCGACTGGGAACATATCACAAGTCGACCCTACTCTGCCACACATAAACCCATCCCTGCTTTAATCATTCCTTCTATCAGCAGATTAGAGAAAAAAAAATCAGATGCAAAATTCTCTATCCTCAGAAATCAAGTGTAGTAGAGAAAATCTTATGCTCAGACCAAGTAGCCTCTTTCTTTGAATCTGGAATACTGATAGTAAGGTCACTAGAAGTCAGTTATGTAACATCTAAGAAGTCAGTGGCTCTCATACAATTACACTGATTATCATCATGTTTTTTCAATAAAATGCTGGCAGATATTCCAGTGCAAAGTTTACAGATGGAGAAGCAGAAAGAAAGTTTATAATTTAGAAGCCTAAAGTCATTGCATTTTAGAACCAGGATTCAAAGTTACAACGATTCACATTTTGTTCAGAACTCCTTAGGCTACATTTTAAGAAACTTCTGCCTCACAGGACATCATCTTTCAGTTGTTCCACACTAATGCTGAGACTTGGATGGGCCCCCAAATGACACCCCTCTGTCAGGCCAACTCCTGAACCCAGAGTCGCTGTGGCTGGTTGGGTGGATTGGGAACTTCAAACTCTGTGAGAAGCTGTTCAAATACACGCAGACTAAAGGTTTGCTGTCCTCAGACAGGCACACCCATAAAAGAAGGAAAGAAGGAAGGACTGAGCTAGGCAGGCTGAACTGGTCCAGGTCCACCATCCAGAGAAGTTCCTTTCACTTTCAGAAGGAGTAAATACAGTCGCAGAGAGAAGACTGGACTATTACACCCAGGATGCCTCGTCACAGAGAAACACAAAGCCAAGGGCAGAAGAGTTTACTCCCGACCCGCCCGTGAAAATTACTTTTCATAAACAATTTTGAAGAAGATGCTATTCAATAAATAATGTATAGGAGTTAAAGGCAAAAGTGAAAATATCAACTGATGTGAGTGAATTCTATATTCTGTCAATAATCAATGAACTGAGTCAATGAAGTGACCAGAACTTTAACTGTGACCATTTTTGTAAGTAAAATAAGGAAGGTTAGTTCTTCATAGTTGTTAGCAGTTATGTCTGACAAAGACTAGCAACTAGGAGAGGAATGATGTATAATTAAAGAAAAAAAAAAACCCAAAACGCCCCTTTTATGTTGAGAATTACGAGACTTACCAGGAAACACACACAAGCCCAGCTTTGACGCTCAGACATAACAGCTTCATCAGGCTGCAGACTTGGTGTGCTTCCTCTTCCTCACTATTTACATTTAAAAAATCATATCCATATAAATAAGCAGGTTCTACATGTCTGTAACAGCATTAAAGGGAAAGGGCTGAAAAGATTTTTACCAACATCAGAGGGTGTATTTGCTACGATCTGATGTGAGCATTATGCTGTGTGTGAGGAAACTTACTCAGGGGGTTGGGCTCCTGATGGGAATTTCAGAGGCCAAGACCGTCCCTCTCAGAGCAGAATGAGGCTGCCCTCAAAAGATCTCAGGGTGGTTTCAGTGACAATTCTCAACCAAAGGCCCAAAGGCCAGCCATTGTGAATTACAGCCACTGACGTGAAATGGAGCCACGTCTCACACGGACAATTCTAGAAGAACGTTCCAGGGTATGAAGAACTGGGATTTACTTCTTTATTTTAGTTCGATGCGTTTTCTCTTGTTAGGCAGCCGGAAATAATTTTTATAAAGAGGATAAAAACTGAGTGAGTTCATTAACCAATTGTTTTGACTAGTCCAAAGAGATTGAGCTTTAGAGATGAAGGAGGTCAGAGACACAGTTTTCACATAAGCTTCCGATACTTCGGACACCGGAGGCCAGGTGCTCCCTCCTCCACCGTGTAAGCATAGAGTCTCTCACTCCTTGTATTGTTTGTTCTCAGGCCAGTGACTGCCTGCCCCCCTCACCTGAGGCACTGGGCAGAGGACGGACCTTCCCCGGGAACTTCACTTTCATTCACTCACTCACTCATTCATTCATGCACTTTACTCTGGGAGTCAGACATACTTGGGTTTGATTTCTGACTCTGCTATTAATAACTGTAGGACCAAGAAACTGAGTTCCTTGTCTTCTCTAAACACAATGTGTGTTCGATTCATAGGGTTATTGGGAGGGTTCCATGAGAAATTTCATGTAAAGCATGAAGGCTTTACTTAGAACACTGTGAGCATCAATTTAGAAATATTTTATGCACCAGCGTGAACCACCCTACTAAGCCTTGTGGGTCCACACTAACAATTACTAAGAAGTCCTTCTTTCAAGGAGAGCAGACAGGCAAGTGGCTAATCACGTGAACAAGTTTAAGGTCATGGCTGGATCGTTAGTCCTGAGATCATCAGTCTGTCTGGTTCACTGCTTCATTCCCAGAATTTCCAGCAGTGATTGGTCATCATTAAACAGAAAATACTCAATAAGCACTTTTTTTTAAGCGAATGCATGAGCAAATTAATGCCTGAATTATTGGACAAAGGAATTATAAAGAAATAGGCGGGAGGGTATAGCTCAGTGGTAGAGCGCATGCTTAGCACGCACAAGATCCTGGGTTCAATCCCCAGCACCTCCGTTAAAAATAATAAATAAACCTAATTACCAACACCCCCCCCCCCAAAAAGCCTAAAGAAATGTATACACTGTTCTGGATATACCAATATACGATCAATTCATTCGTCAGGGCAAGTGAGGATAAGGCATTGAGTTTTGTTTTGGGGGAAAAGATAAAAAGAGAAAGCTTCTTGTTCGTTGGTTAAAAGTATGGGCTGGGTGGGTGTGGAGGGAAAGATTTCTGAGGTCAGCCTTGAAGCCTGAGTAGCAAATTTCCAGGTTGTGCAATTAGAGTATGATATTTTAATTTGGAGATACAACCGGATCAAAAGTTCAAGGGTAGGAATGTAAATGGCATTTTTCTGGGCTGGATGGAACCCAGGCATATGGGGCAAACATGGGAAAAGGGAAGAAACAGAGGCCAGAGGTAGTTTTGAAACATACCAGGATGGGCGGCTGGGGAATCTACGGGATTCGGACTTCATCCTGTAAAACCATGGGGGACCACTGAGAGTTTGTAAGGAAGGGAGACACATCTTAGGTTCTGATGATGCTTTTGTGTCTGAAAGTTTCTGACTTCCACCACAGAGCTTTGCCCCCCACAAATTTCATATCATAAATGAAAAGGCTGTCATTTACACCATCTGTATGAGTCCTGCCCCAAGCATTTGCATGTGAGGCGATTTTCCATTTTATCTTGTAATATCTAATACCACCAGCTTTGAAGTAAGCACGCATGCTTTCTTTCAAGCTGCTTGGTATGCTTAATTCTGTGGTTACCTGATAAAGTACCCAATGTTGTAAAGTTTTGAGCTCATTCCTTAAGATTATAGATAAATCAAAAGGAGAGCGATCATAGTTTTGGATTGGAGTTCATCGAGGAAAGGTTTCTCCAACAGTCAAGGTTTAGGGACTGAGTATAACACAGTGAATCCATTTTATACATGTTATTAAAGGAAAAAAATATGTATCTGAGAAGAAAATCCAATTTAAAGACTTCAGAGATCTGATATCTCCTTAAAACAGGGCTAGCTACAATACACTCTTTCATGGAGGAAATATTTATTTGCCTCATGAATCTTGGCCCTATGAGGGAGAATGGCAGTTGCTGAAATATAATTTAGGACAGCAGAAAAAAAGGTGAATTGATGAAAAAAGTTGAAAATTGGGATGCTTTATGTAACGATCTTAGGAAAAAGAAACACAAAGAACAAAGTCAGATGTCCAGGATTTTAGACTAATTGCCCATGTTGGAAAACAGGAGAACAAAATTATCCTTCAGAATTTTAGAAGTAAAACTCGATCTTGTGTTTAATACGCAAAGCCCCCTTGGCCCTAACACATCTTTCCTATAACCCCATTTACAGGACAAGAGAGTTCAAGCTGTTTATGGCAGGAATGTCTACCTTTGGGCTTTTTAAACCAGGTTCAAACCAATCCCAATCTCCTTTCTTAGGTCTTAAAATAAGATCAAACAGTGCAAAATTCCCTTACTAGTATTTAAGCCCAGTTGCCTCTGTCCAGATGACTCTTATAATCCAGCCAGGCAAAACACCTCACCCTGCTGTTCCTGCTGCTTTTCTGCGTGTCCTTTGATTGTAAGTAATTATCTCCAGCTGTCCCTGCACCCTGGCCCTCTTTAACTCCTCGGTGTCTGGCCTTTGAGAATGCCATGCTGCAGGAAATCCAGGCTCCTGGGCATCACTGCACGAAGCACTTGAGCCCTGGACGTGGAAGTACATATATTTTGGCATCTAGATGGTGCTGTGTCTTGAGATTCTCTCCCCCAATCCTGAAGTATTGTAAGTGTACAAAGTCAAGAGTAAGAAGGAAAGTTCTCAAGGAAGGCTTCCCAAATTCTAGTTCAATGTTCACTCTTACCCAGATTATGATGAGCCTAAATCCATCTACCTTCATGTTAACTAAAGGAAAAAAAAAAAAAAAACCAAGAAGAACCTAAAGGAATCTTTCTTTTTCTTGATATTTTCCCCTTTATTCTTTTTTAAATGGTCCTGTATAGTTTGTGAAACATTACTCGAGGTTGAAGGTACTCTCTCTCATCTTTGTATTGATCTTTGCATTGATCTTTGCATTGAGAGGCAAAGAGAAATATAAAATTCTTGTACAAACAAATGGGTAGATCTGTTGGTGTGTGTACTCATAGAGGAATACAGTGAGAAATCTAATGCTTTCCAATTTTTACACTCGAAATTATCTGTCCTAGTCAATAAATGCCTTGTTTTTCAACTTTAAATTTAAGAAATTTGAGGGAATTCCTGATTTGTGTAGGCATTAGTTGTGATAAAAATTTTTTTTTATAAAGCCAAATTATCAAACAAGTCTCTATATGGTGATATTTGATGAGAGTTCTTGACTACAAATCTCTAATATTTAAGAGGCAGAGAGTTTTGGGAAAAAAACTTGAGTTGAAGTGCTTGGTGGATGTCCTGGGAAGTTGGCTGTGCCTCTTTGCTCATTCTGGATAGAGACTTATGGCAGGAGGGGAAAAAAAGACATTCTTGAGATTAATAATACATCCAGATTACTTAGTATATAGTAGAGTTATCTGTTGTAACTGACTATTCAAAAGCTTGCATTTTACCCTTTTCAATTCAAACACCTGAATAAGAAATTGAGCTTGAGAATAAAAGTTCCTTTTTGGCACTGGGTGCTAAAAGATTTCCCATCTGAGTCTCACAATAGTTGTAAAAATCTCATTCCTTTCAATTTACACAAGTAACAATACAGATGTGCTTCAAACAGGGGATAACACTGGAATAAACAGGGCATCACACAGAAGTCTCTTAGGGGATTGGACTGAGACCCACTCTCTGGCACCAAGTCGAAGGATTAAACAGAAATTATCCCAGTGTCAGTCCTGACCTCAGTAAGCATCAGAAGACCTGAATTCAGAGGAGGAGAGATGGTTGGTACCATTTCTGAAATGCAAGCAAACTGGAAATCTGTAACAAAAATCCTTAAAATCATCCAGCTATTCTACTCTAGGAATTTGTCCCATGAAAACATTCAGTCCTGTTCGCATCAACAGCACCTGTTCACATCAAGGCACATCCAAATGTATATACAAAGGTCTTCTTTGAGAGTTACAACACTCAAAGTGTTACAACAACAAAGTAAACATCCCACAATACAGAATCGGCTGAATAAATAACTGTGTGTTTTGTAAGTTGTGATACTATGTTGCCGACAAACACGTTCGTGGAGAAGCATATTTAATGACATGAAGAAATATTAACATTATGCTTTAGTGGAAAGTCAAATCATAAAGAAGTGTGCAGGCTGTTTCCAGTATAAGAAAATATGTCTGTATTAAGGTGACCAGCCTGGTGACTAAGGGTGCTGGCTCTGTTCTCAGCTGGTCCAGGTGTGAGTCATCACCACTGTTGAGGCTGACGACCTTGGGAAAGCTGGTTAGTCTTCCAGCTCTCAAGTTCCTTATTTGTAAATGGAGATAAAAATAGTACTTACCCTCTCCAGTACTTGTCAAGGCCAAGTGGCTTAATCCATGTGAAATACTTAGAAAAGCCCTGATTCATAAAAGAATTCAATAAAGTTTAGCTTTTATTATTATTATTATTATTATTATTATTATTATTATTATTATTATTACCATTATTAATCTATATTTATATGTAATTTATATATAAAAATATAAGGGTAATAGATAATAATTTTTGTTGTTTCAAAAATTTTCTATGATGAGCCTGTATTTATTTTGAAATCACACACACACTCAGTTTACATGTCAAACATTATTTGTAAGGAGGAAAGCCTGGATGTGAATTGTGCTGCGTCTCTTTGAGGTCAGTTTTTCTGACTTTCAGCAAGGCATTTGATCTCTTTTAGCCTCAACCTCCTTGCCCACAAAAAGGGACTAGTTATAAACTACTTTATGCAATTCTTGTGAAATCAGAAGAGTATCTATACATTTTTAGTTATAATTTCTTAAGCTGTTTCTATGTTCTATGTTCTCTGGGTGAAGTCCTTTAAATACACTTTCCTGTTAAATCCTCTCCAAAGGTGAGAAAACACACACAATAAGCAGAAATAGCTATTATCCTTGTTTTCAAATGAGGATTGAGATGTTACAGAAATATTTCAACAAAAGCAATTTGTCCAAGTTTATACTGAAATTAAAGATATGAGCAACCAGTTCATACTGTGGAGCACAGGGAACTATATTCAATATCTTGTAGTAACTTATGGTGAAAAAGAATATGAAATGAATATATGTATGTGCATGTATGACTGAAGCATGATGCTGTACACCAGAAGTTGACGCATGGTAAACTATACTTCAATAAAAATATATATGTAAGTCAAAAAAAATGATTTTAAAACATAAAAAAATGATATACCTGGGTGTAAACCCTTTTTTTTAATGAAGATGTTTTTCTGAGTTTGGTCTTTCTTAATCACTGGGAAGTTTCTTCTGGACTCTGTGGTTAATTTTAGCATAATAGAATATAGTTTCCAGATACAAAGCAATAACTCTTCTGTCATGTCCTTTTCTCTGTAATGTAAGTTACAGAGATGTGTTCCTGCTGTAGATCAGAAGGAATCTGCTCAAAGTTCCCATTGTCTATGCTGCTCATCACATGGTAACAGCTCTCCACCTGCCCTCAGTGGCCAAGATGATTTCATTGTGCAGATCAGCTTATTATCCCCGGAATGGAGGACGGAGGATGTCAGTGTATACGGTGGGTATATTCGATTCCGAGAATAGACACTTTCTCTGGATACTTACTTTATACGCCTTCCCTGCATGTAATATGTCTGCCAAAGCTATGGTCCATGCGCTTACAGAAGGCCTTATCCACCCGCACCCACCATCATCGTATTCCACACAGCAGTGCTTCTCATCAGGGACATCACTTCAGAGCAAAGGGAGCATGGCAACGGGCCGATGCTCAGGAATTCACTGACCTTATCATAAACCCCATCATTCCGAACCAGCTGGCTTAATCAATCAGTGGAGTGGTCTTTTGAAGACCCAGACACAACACGACATCATTGGTAATACCTTACAAGACTGGGACAGGGTTCTACAGGAAACTGCATACTCTCTGGAGCAGCGTCCAGCGTGTGATGCCCTTTCTCCCACAGTCATACCCACAGGCCAGGGATCAAGAGGGGGACAGGGGAGTACCACGCTTCTCCACTGCCTCTAGTAATTCACTAGCACATGCTTTGCTTCTTGGCTTCATGACCTGATGCTCTGCTGGTCTAGAGACTTGGTTGGAATGTTTCCATCGGGAGATCCAGCAATCCACTGACTACCACCTGGACACTTTGGGCGCCTCATGACCTGTTTTCTTAAAATTAGTATCTGTATGTATTGATCCCCACCCCTCTTTTTCTTTTTCCTTTATGCCTCTGAGGCTAGAATGTCCACTCAGGGAAGAATCCCCCTTTCATTTCTGGAAGGGCCACTTTTGCAAACTCCTTCGGTCATGTAACATAGGACACATATCTACCGAGAGTTCCTGGGTGGAGCTGCTAGGATTTCCTAGAACAGTTTCTCAGATCTTTGTGGTGAGGATTATCTTTACAGATCATATTATAATGTGAACTAAATTTTGGCTTCCTCTCTGGGCTCAGGACCTAAGAAGAGGACTCCCACCTGAGCGAAAAGCAGGCACCTATGACCTGGGTGCTAAGGTGGGAAACTGTAAAGAACCATCGTGAAAGGGCATGGCCAGCGTTTTTAAGGAACACTAACATATACGTTAGTGATGGATAACACAGACGGCAAATCCACGTCATGACGGATCGTGGAAACATTGTGGACTGTGCTTCTGAGATACATCCATTCTTCTGAAATGCAAAGAACACAAGGAGGCCAATAAAGTGATCACTCAAGAGAGCTGATAGTCTCTGGGGAGCAGCTACCTTGTGATGTGAAGTGTCTTGTGAAGTGTAGTTGCCTCTGTGTCTGAATCTAATTTATCAAAATCGGTGAGAGGATACAGCTCAGTGGTAGAGCACATGCTTAGCATGCACAAGGTCCTGGGTTCAATCCCCAGTATCTCCTCTATAAATAAAATAAACCTAATTAACTGCCCCCCCAAAAAAGGTAAATAATACAATAATAAATAATTTATCAAAATCAAATTCACCACAAAGAGATATGATAAATATAATTTTTGGAAAAGGCATCTTTACCATTGGGAATAAGAATCAGTGCTCCTGATTTGCGTTCTGCTAAGAAATCTTAGGCATCCATATTTTATTCCCCATGCTGCTTCCACTATTGAAAAACTATAGCCAGTAGCCACAACATATTTATAAATCAGTCCCCAATAATAAAGGTAATAAGCTAGCCACGTGATAACCTCATATCAGTTATGAGGGGCAGACGGAAGTCATTACTCTGAATGACTGGGTTTCCTAGTATTTGTGGATAAGGTAGGTTCTCTCTGGTCTTTATTAGAAGTGGATTTCTTTAATTTACATTGCCTGAGAAATTGTATTAAAGAAGGTTATATTTATGTATCTGGAAAAGGCCTTTTAAAACATGAAAATTAACTGCAGTGTTAATGAGGAAACTTCCAGTGGCTCAGAAAGGCCACATGGTATCACAGAGAAGAGTCTTAAAAGGAAATCAAGGTTTATGCTTCAGGCCTGCATCTGATTTATTGTATCTCCCTGGACAAGTCGCTCCACTTACCATCCTCTCTTTCTCCAGCTGTAATAATGCTCCTAGCTCCTATCTCAGAGGAGTGTTTCAAAGATCCTTACTGAACATGGGCTAGAATTTTATTACTACTTGGGAATAACTTTTAGCATCTCAGAAGATGTAGGTTGAAAAAAACTAAACACAGATAGGATTGTGCTGATCACATTTGATGTATTTATCATGTCTCACCTTCCATCTTATGGAAAAACTTTACATAAAAATTAGATAATATTGCTCTTTCAGAGACTGTTCATGATTAACTCCAAGTTTTTCCCTGAAAAAAAAAAAACAAATAAAAAGGAAACTTCTATGTGTTTTTTTTTTTTGCCAATCTCTGTTCACAGAAGCATTTTTACAGAAATACTAGAGGTTTTATTAACTTATATTTAGGATGTGTGATAATAACAACTGAAAAAAAAATAGTGGTGCTATTTATACGATTCCTACAGCCTCCTGGAATTAAAGCACAGCATATAATTCCTGCAGTAGGGTGTTACCTTTGGCATTCGATATAAAAATGTGTTGAAATTCTGAAGTGTTATGTAAGTGTTGATTATTAGTAGCAGTACACCATGAGAGAAAATTTAAAAGGCAGGATTCAAGGTATTTTTCACTTTCTTTTTTTGCTCACATTTAGATTTTCATGAAAACATGAGATTTTTTACTTTCCCCCTTCATAATTATTCCTTTTTCTTTATAAGCGAAAACTAGATGGCTGGCCTGGTTTGTTTTTTTTTATTTTTTGGCCTAGTATTTTTAACATAGGCTTTATTGGTGACCAAGAATATAGTATGTTTTCAATGATTATAAAAATCAAACATTAAAAATCACATGCAACATGCTACAACATGTGTGAGCCTTGAAGGGAGTAGGCCAGTTGAAAGAAGCCAGACACAAATGACTGCATTTTGTATGATTCCGTTTAGATGAAATTTCCAGAACAGGTAAATCCATTGAGACAGAAACTAAATAGTGGTTGCAGGCAGGGGAGGATAGGGGATTGACTATTAATGGGTTTAAGGTTGCTTTTAAGGGTGACAAAAATGATCTGGAATTAGACATTGTGATAGGGTAATTAGATAATTAGACAGGATGTAGGTAGGATGATATGATTTCCTTCCAGGTCTTGCCCCTGCAAACCAGGTTGGTCCCTGAAACCAAAAGAACCAGTGATGACGGTCAAGCAGTGCTACCTGAGCAGACTTCTGAGTTTTAAAGCACAGTTGAGCTGTCGCGGAAAGACATCAGGCACATGGCCTCATCCCAGTCATCCTAGAGTGGCCATTCTTCTTATTGTCCGAACTTGAATTCTCCTCAGGAATGTCAGAGATACATTTAATAATTACCCCAGAACAACAGACAGAAACCATGGCAGTCCTAGGAAAACTAGACGCAAGTTCGTGTTTTCCGTGTCTACAGTCTGTGCAGCTTTAAGCTCAAATAAGTAAAATCAAATAAGTAAAAATGCCTACATGGAGAAGGGAGCAGATTCTGGTTATTGTTATGGTCCCCAGGGAATAGTTTTAACTCAATTAATGAATGAAACACTCCATCATCTTATCCTTAACAGGTTTCTAAGTATCCATTTTCGGAGAGGAACTTTGGTGTATTCGTAACACCTTCTAAAAACTGGGCGCTCCTTACAAATCTTATTCACAGCGCTTTATCAGGACAAACCCAGATTTGCTCTGCCACCCCTTTAACTCCACTTCTCCCCAGCGTCCATCTCCACACGCATCCAGCAGCAACTTCAGCGTGGTGGGGAGCAATCCATTCTCACGTGGACCTCATGAAGGGATGCCTGCGGTGTGGCTGCAGCTGAGTGCAAAGTGCAGATTAGGAGGGAAAGCCCCTGCTCCTTTGACGCGTTAACACAGCCTCCATTAAGTTGCTCAACCAGGGGACCGATCCTGCGGCTGAGAGAGCTTTCCTGCTCCCAGGTTCTTGTCTCCTGGGGCCATTTGCAGAGGGGCACCAGCCCAGGACAACTCTGTTGTTCATTTATTCCCCCATGTGTCTCTCTGACATTTGCTGCCTGTGTTCTCTTTCCCACCCCCCAGGCAAGCCCCAATTTGGGAGACTAAATTTTAAAATAATTGAATGGACATTTTTAGTATAACCAATTTCTTCGTTATGCATTGGATAAATTGGTATAGAAAAGACTATGCATAAAGGACAATTTCTGTATGAGTGTTAATGTTGGGAAGGACACCACGAGATTGTGTGACTGGTACTTCTCTGTTAGTAAGAAAGAAAGATAACCAAGCAGGCTTCTGAAAAGCCTGAGGACGGAGGTTCCACGGTTGTGACTGTCCTGCTTGTCAAATCACAGTGCAGCTTCCACACAAACACAGAAATCTCTTGTAATAGGGACCAGGGGCTATTTCATGAAAATGGATTAATACACATAAAAGTCTTTAGAATAATGGGTATACATGATAAACACTAGCTGTTAGCTTGTGTAATTACTATTCTCCTAGTGGTAGACTGTTTACATAAATAAACAAGATGAGTTGGTTTTATAATAATGTATATTAGTATACATATACTATATATCATATCAATGCATTAAGAAAACACACTAAACTATGACTTAAAGGTTGAAGGATTAGTAAATTTTATGCTAAAAAAGAGAGAAAGTAAAGATAAGGGATAGACAGAACCTGAAAGAAACCTTAAAACTGTGTGTTTGTTTGGAGTGAGGAGAGTCATTCAGAGGAAAAGCAAAGAGGAGGTGAAGGCGGTGATGACAATTGGTTAAGGGGCTCAAATCTGGAAGACTTCTCACCACTTGGAAGAAGTGATACGTTTTGCTCCATATTGTCCCACGTTATCCCAGTACCCACAGATGGGCGTTACCTCAAGGCAAAGTGTATTCCCTGCTTCCGGAAGTGGGAGGGAATAGTGGCTAAGAGGAGGACTCTCATATCTCCCTGCCTCTGTGTCCAGGTGTGTGTTTGTATACTTTAATTTTTATAAATGCTAAAATGAATATTAAGGTAATAAAAGTTGTTTCTAGAACGTGAATCCGGTATCTAAGGAGCAGGTGAGTTCACTACCCGCCTGGAGAGTGGGGGGTCCACAGGCATACAGATTCTTGACAACCCTGGGGATAGAAGACGTGTAGCTCGATGATGTATTTAAAATATTCAACCCAATTTCTAATTTCTTTCTTCCCAGTATTTCACTCTCACCTCCCCCTCCCACCCTGAGTTCAG